>NC_056725.1:1384085673-1384248173 GCF_019279795.1 Protopterus annectens
TCCTGAGATCACTATACTTTTTTGGCACTATCCACCAAAGCAGGTGGCACCCACAGCATCACTCACAACCCTGGCAATGAAGAGCCAGACATCAAATTTGTACAGGAGAATCTCACAGCTGCTCTCCAGCAAACTCTCTCTTTGTGCTGTTTGTGCAAGAGGTGAAGAAAGATTTTAGTCTCACATATCCTGAAGGAAGTATTGTTGTGTAAGTTTTCCAATCACCAGGCCAAGTCCAGAAGTGAAATATCATAGCTGTGGTACAATGCCGACACCATGTGATATACGTCAGTGGGCAACATACTTCTCAACTGTCCAGATTTTCACAGAATGTCCAGATTTTTGACATGTCTTCGAGCTGTTCTTAATAAAATATATTTTTGATCTGTTACACAAAAGCTTTGGTTTTCTGGCAAATCAATGAGGACTGACACCACTTAATAATGACAGACATTTGAATTTCAGACTTCATAATATTCAGAAAATGCATACTAACACAAAGCCTTTTAATCTAACAACTTTTTAAGTTTATAAGATTAATATTTAAAATTATATGTCCCTATTTTGGGCTTTTGTCCCCCATTCTTTTTGGCTTTGTCTAGATTTCTTGTGCTAAGAGTTGAGAGATATGATGGGCAGTGCAGTAGCACAATATCCATCTATGGCAGCATGATGCATATGGTCATAAGGGCAGGCCAGGGCAAAAGTTGGATGGCCATGTGTCAGTGGCACACATACCCTATGTGACCTACATGCCAAGCATACCCAAGAAAGGTAACTGGGTAGTGCATGGGACAGGGGACAACTTTAGCCAAGGAGAGGCTATGGCAGGTCTGGTAAACCCAGTTTAGGAGGAAAGGAGCGGGCAAAAGCTGATGGACAGTTGTGGGGAAGAGGGAGCAAAAAAATCCACTGCTGGCTATGTGTTGTATAGGGATAAAACCCTGACTATGGTACAAGATAAAACCCTGACTATGGCACTAGATAAAACCCGGCTATGGTACAGGATAAAACTCTGACTATGGCACAAGATAAAACCCTGACTATGGTACAGGATAAAACCCTGACTATGGCACAAGATAAAACCCAGCTATGGTACAGGATAAAACCCTGACTATGGTACAGGATAAAACCCTGACTATGGTACAGGATAAAACCCTGACTATGGCACAAGATAAAACCCTGTCTATGGTACAGGATAAAACCCTGACTATGGCACAAGATAAAACCCTGACTATGGTACAGGATAAAACCCTGACTATGGTACAGGATAAAACCCTGACTATGGCACAAGATAAAACCCGGCTATGGTACAGGATAAAACCCTGACTATGGTACAGGATAAAATCCTGACTATGGTACAGGATAAAACCCTGACTATGGCACAGGATAATACCCTGACTATGGTACAGGATAAAACTCTGACTATGGCACAAGATAAAACCCTGACTATGGCACAGGATAAAACCCTGGCTATGGTACAGGATAAAACTCTGACTATGGCACAGGATAAAACCCTGACTATGGTACAGGATAAAACCCTGACTATGGCACAAGATAAAACCCGGCTATGGTACAGGATAAAACCCTGACTATGGTACAGGATAAAACCCTGACTATGGTACAGGATAAAACCCTGACTATGGCACAAGATTAAACCCTGACTACGGTACAGGATAAAACTCTGACTATGGCACAAGATAAAACCCTGACTATGGTACAGGATAAAACCCTGACTATGGCACAAGATAAAACCCTGACTATGGTACAGGATAAAACCTTGACTATGGCACAAGATAAAATCCTGGATATAGTACACTATCAAACCCTTAATCCAAAATGAGGAAAAAAGCGCCCAAGTCTAAAAAACAATAATCTCCAAGAAAGGCACTTTGGAAAGACTGCCCAACACTTGACCGGGTTAAAACACACTTTATTATCCAAAAAAACAATAACACATGAACTGATTAAAGTATCACTTTTGTATCCAGTTCAGACTTCCTCAGATAAAACCCTGATTATGGCACAAGATAAAACTCTGACTATGGCACAGACAACATGAAATCAACTAATTATGTGAGGACTTGAAGTGCTAGCTTGGGGTTGGATGTAAATGACAGGTCATTGCCAACTTGGCCATCCTAGAGGAGGGATGGAGGTGGCTCAGTTCACTGTGATACTGACCTCAATGAATATCAGGGGTAGAAGCAAGTTATGTAATGGCCAAGGCATACAGATGTCTCTACCAGGCAGCATGCAACACTGTAGCTATGCACATCCCATAATACCTGCACACAAGTGGCACTACTGGGGTCTTAATAATTGCTTCTTTGGCTGCAAGCTCATACTCCCACTACAGACTGAACAGTCAGGGGATAGATAGTAGGGATAGGCAGTCTACTGATTGGGGCAAGCTGATGGTGAGGATTATTGTCAACAGAAAAAAATATATATAATCATGTGATTTATCATTCCAATATCATCATCACTCTTCACTACTCTGTAATACTGCATCAAACCAATTAACAACAGACCTAACGATAAGCTGTCCCACTCATAGTCTTATCACAGAAGGCCTACTTAATATTCTTAAGCAGCTGTGCAATACTTATTTCCAAGCTACAGTTGCCAGTGACAAGTTCATGTTTACCACCTTTGACACCAGGCAGTTTACAAGATATGAGATGTTGCACATGTCCTCCTTGGTTCCTGGGACTGGACTTCTCCCAGCAGACCTCAGACATTCCAGAGTCAACAGTCAAGTCATTGCAATCCTCCAACCTTCTCAAAGCTATTTATAATACTTTGAACATCGGATATTTGTGGAGGTGTCAGTGAATGTTTGCTACTATAGGGATACTACATTTACCCTTTTTAAGTAGCACTTTTTTCACACATTTAATTTAATTCTCTATGCTTCCTATCTGGTCTGTTTTATTAAAAATAAAATAGAGAAATGTATACATTCTCAGGTAACACAATTCTTAAACTCACACCATCTCCTCTCCCCCACACAGCATGGCTTCCGACAACACCATAGCACAGCCACCGCTCTGCTCTCTTTCACCAATCTGATCAACCAACATAGAAATAATAATAACTTTGTATCTGCAATATTTCTAGATATCTCCAAAGCATTTAACATGGTTTCACATTCTTTACTACTAGACATCCTGACATCCCTATCCTTTGCCCCTTCTGCTATAGCCTGGTTTAAAAGCTATCTGTCAAATTGGCAACAATGTTTCCAATGGCAAAGTGCACTATCCCCCTTACTCCCAACTACCACAAGTGTACCACAAGGCTCCATATTAGACCCACTTCTTTTCTCCATATTTACCAGTAATCTCCATACCACCACACAACATGCTTCACTTATACAATATGCTGATTATTCAACTCTTATCTGTTCAGCTCCATCACTTCCCACCCTACCACAACTCACCCAGGAATCCTTTAGCTCTGTGGAAAGTTGGATCACTCAGATCCAACTTATCCTAAACCCTAATAAAACCAAATTACTGCTTTTTACCCCCAACAAAACCATTTCTACCCCTCTATCCTTCACTATCTTCTCCAAAAATGGCACTATTATCTCTCCCTCTGACCATACCAAACTCCTAGGCATTGAAATTGATAAAAATCTACACTTCGATGTCCACATTTCACAAACTATAAAAAACGTCCATAAAAATGGGAACACTATATAGGCACAGGAAATCCCTCTCGAAACAAACACAGATTACCCTAGCCCAAACTCACCTCTTGTCTACCCTAATGTATGCTGATCCAATTCTTACCCAGCTTAGAAAACTTAACCTTGCCAGACTCGAATCATGTAATAATAAAATCGCCAAGTTTGCAAACAACTCCACCTTTAGAACCCACCATTGCCAGGCTCTAAGGGAACTGCAATGGCTGGAACTTCCCCAGCTACTAACCTATCACCAATCAGTCATTACCTACAATGTGGTAACACATCTAGAAAAAAAACTTGCTTTAGGCCAGCTTCTCACCCACTATAATACAAATTGTCCTCCCCGATCTTCCGACAAATCCCTCATCTGTATCTCTAGGGCTAACCATGCTGCAGGAAAAGCACTGTTCTCCCACTCCATAGCTAGAACCTGGAATAATCTCCCTCCTGCTCTGATTTTTGCCCCTACCTCTTCTCACTTAAAAAACTCACTTAGAACACAATGAATAAGTGGCTATGCCCATGTATTACATAAGTCCTTAAATTATTCCACTTATATACCTCACTTCCTAATATACCTACTGTAATATATATCACAGTCTAGGTCTTCTCCTAATGCTGATTGAATTTGTATACTTAATCTGTTATTAACCATGTGTAACTATTTTTTCTTGTATATATAGGTCCTGTTATGTCTTCTGCTGTATACTGTATTTTAACATATTGTTTGAAAATTCTCTGTATACTGTATTTTAACATATTGCGTAAAATGTTACTTACTGTGGAGCTTTTCTCCCCGGGCCTCCGCTGGAAATGGACCTGCGTCCAGTTGGACCATCCTAGTTAACAAATGTAAAATAAAAAAAAATGAATAAAATAAAAATAAATAATAAATAAAAATACTGCTGCAGTAAAATCAATACGATTAATTGAGTTCCTTTGCATTTTTTGAAATCACTGTATATATTTTATGTGTATATCTATGTATTCTATACATTAAAATCTATTACATACACACACACATATAAACATAGATAGGTGTATGCACACACACACACACACACACACACACACACACACACACACACACACACACACACACACACACACACATATATATATATATATATATATAAAATATATACACATTGCATTTCTGTTGTGAAATTGAAAAATACATATTTCCCAGTATCAATGCAGTTGTCTTTGTTTAAAGCTACTGGGCTGACATCTGGATACCAGGTTATTAATCTGTTTGCATTTTAAAATTCTGTGAAAATTCAAACTTGAATGGCTCATAACTGTCTATAGTAAGTCTTGAAAAAAGTGAGCAGTGCTTATCTGCTCTGTCCACACCTTTGTCATCTGTAACAGTTTTCTGCTTTAAATTTATGCTGCACAAAGTGTCGCTTTTCTGTCAGCATAGTTTTTTATTTTAATTTCTTTCACAATGTCATGACTTCTTAAGTATTTATTTATGTTTTATCAATCTATATATCTATCAATCTACTTTTTATTCATATTTGTATTTGTTAATAAAGACTGTCCAGCAAGGAAGTTCAGATTTTCAGTGAAACTTCCAAGGAGAAAAAGTTTTAAAAGCATTAAAGAACAACTGGAAGGAAGTTAAAATTAAAATAGAAAACCAATACCTGAAAACTGAGGACATACAGACTTATCTGGGAATAGTTTCCCCAGCACAAAGAATTTGGGCTTTTCAGTTTAAATATTTGGAAGCTAAATTCAGAGAATTTACTATGCATTAGCAAAGATGGATAGATTATTAGGTGGATTGACACACCTTTGCTAGAGTGTATTTGTGTGAAAATGTATTTATTGATTGTTTATGGTACAGAGGTTAGTGGTGTTAAGACAGACCATATCTGTGCAAATTGGTTAAGGAAGGTTACTAAGGACATTCCTAGAATTATAGCTGAGATTTGAACTAAGTATCATTCATGAGCAGACAATCATTAACTGCTATTTAATCCTCAAATGGATTAAGCTAACGTGCAGTAACATTAAGGAATCAGTGTGCAAAGCAATAGCAAGAAACAAATAAGTGGCCCAAGTCAATCATTTTTGTATGTTGTGTCATAATAAGAAAAAGAGCATTTTCGAGACGTCTTAAATTATTTGTAGAAATACTTAACAAATAATATTATTCATAGGAAATGTATTTCTTATTTCAGGAGGATGTTGAGAAAAGAAAGACAAAGTATGACTTTACAACAATATCAACAGCATTTTGGAAATGTTTGTAAGGAATTTCTGTAAGGAAAACAATTCCAATTATTTGGATATTTTGAGGAATAGACTGTTGAGATTAGTATATACAAAATACACATTTGAAATTTAAGAGGGCAATATGTGAAATCACAGAATAAGGAATCTGTTAAGATTTAGAACTGTCCATGCAGATCAAATCAAAAAGATGATTTGATTTATGCATTCACACACTGTTCATTCTATGTATACATCATGATGCAATTAATAAAAACACTTTTGAGTTCTGTAGGTTAAGCAATGTTTTTGGAATGAGTCTGAATTTGTTTAGGCACTGCTTTCCATAAATAATTACTATTTGGTTAAGCAGTTTACATTAAATGGGCTGCAAAGGTCAAGACAAAAATAATTAAACAGCTATGCAAATTAAATGTATAGCATTTGAGAAGTAGTGATCATAACATTATTGTTAATATTGTATAAGAATCACAATAACAGATTGTTGACTCAATAAACAAACTGAAACTGAAAATGAAACATTAATGATATGAAGTTAGTACAGATGCAGAATAAGTGACACAGTACAGTATCACATACAATCATTATTCAGAACCCTGTGATTTGTAACAGTACGATACACTGTATATATAGTGATAATTTGCTGATGCATCATGTGTAAGAAAAACTGCATGATAACTGTATTGGTTTTCAGAGAGTGAATAACATAACATATATGTCGTACATAGATATGTACAAATACATTTAAATATGACCAATACAAGTAATATTTAAACTTGAAAGGTATGTAAAGGACTAACAAACAACCACTAGTACAAAAGCACTACTAATTAATGTTCATTATAATTTGATAGGTATATACTGGGCTAATGATCACCAGGGCCTTTATAAGACTAGCCACAACCCAACCCAGTTGCATCCCCTTGTAACACGTACATCTTAACTGTGAGGGTTATGTTTGTTAGGAGGGGCATGCTAGTTTGGACATTGCTAAAAAATTATTCAGGGGGTATGTTAGTCAGGAAATGTTTATTGTCAGGCTCTGTCTATAAGATACATGGTGATAGCCCAGGGATAAATTTATGATTGCCCATCCAATGTTAATTAGAGAATGTTTACTGTCAGCATCTGTCTATAAGGGACATGGAAGCCAGTTTGGGGATTAAATTGCAATTTCCCATCCAATGGTGAAGGTTACATTTGAATCGGGTTAAGGACTGACTCTGCTTTACATGGATGGGGAGCCTATTCCAGAGCATGGGGATCCTTTGAATCACATTTCTGTATTGCCAGCATGTTCTATGTATGCAGAAAGCAAGGTTCAAATCCCTGGATCTAGTGATTCCAGTGCTGCTCATTTTACAGATGTGCAAAAGCTCCACTGAGGTTAGATCGAGGGATGCTTTATATGCCGAATACAGATCACCTCTCGGCAACCTGTAGGAGACCGAGTACAGAGACAGCTCTGTAAGTTGATCTGTATAGGACAGTGTGTTAATATACAAGATTCTGTTGGTGAGGAATCTCTGTGGGCATCCCAACTGTTGCATATGCCTAGTCAGGTACATACCGAAGGGGGAACGGTCCTCATATGACAGGTGTGATAAGGGACAAGTAGAGTGATACCACAACGTCCTTGGATCTATATGTCATACCCTTACTTATAAATTAGGTGACATAGATTGAATTTCTTACTACCTTGGCTTTGTGTTTGGGTTTTTTCCCTTACACCATCAAGGTTTGTAGTTAATGTCTAACCTCTGAACTTTGACAATGTAGAATTCTGCGTATTCTCCATTTATCTATATTTTTTTCTTACAACTGCCATTTACACACCTACTGTTACTTATCCTTGCCTTGTGGCCCAGGTTACAGCTGTAAACAGTGTATTGCAACATTTAATTGCTTTAACTCTGGAGCCTCACAGTCTCAGGAATGCTCACAACTCACATGTGTTAAATCAACAAGCAATGTATGCATGATGTCATGGGCAAATCTACATGTCAGGTCAATCATGCATCATTCACATACTACATCACAGCCAGTAAGCATGTCAATCTCTCTGGCAATGTCCATTCCTGCGCAAAATGGCTGAGGGGGTTAATACAGTAAAACAAAGCTGCGCCACCGATATGAAGTCCGAAATTTGTATATATGTTATTATTTAGTGCCTTCGGATCTCCCTGATTTGCCAGAAAAAAACACAAATTTTATGGTAAATAGGACTTTGTTGTACTCTACTGGCCTCTGCCCAGATGCGCAGTATCAAGAGCCGCCCAAACCCCGCCCAACACCGAGAGGCAGGTTGACGTTACACTTTAGCCATGAATAAACATTTTCACGTGCTTCTCGGCTGCATTGATATTCATCTGGATAAGGAAGCACATACTGCAGACTTGTTTATTCTCTGAACAGACACTGGTCAAATAAAGTATTAGTGCAGTCAGTACATAATGTCACTTATTATGATTACTGATTTCTTCCTTTTCAGAGCATGCATGGTAATGCAAACTTGCTTATTTGACATTTTTTCCTAAATGAATAATGTAACGGCATAAATGCTTTAACCGATAGCCTTTATGCACCGTTATCATCATTATTTTTGCTGTTTCACTGTTTCTTGAAGCAAAAGCTGAAATACATGGGACAGCATTGCTGACCTGACTATGTTCGTCAGGTAACGGTCTTAATTAGTGCCATGTGAGTAGAAGGCAGCAGTGGAGGAACTGAGAGTAGACACTTGTAAATAAATAAATAAACAATACATTAACTTCAGCATAAATTCATTCTTCACATATGTTATGCAACTTTATCGCTTGAGGAGGAACTAGAAGGAAGATGAAATGTTGCAGTCATATCCCTCAACCAGTCGGGGACAAATCTAGAAATAAATGTTAATGCACTGGATAAACAACCTTAAAAAGGCAACATTTAAACTGCAAAAAGTAGATAACTGGCACTTGTCTGCTGTCAATCTAAGTATATGTTGCCACTTTCCCAAAGTACAGCACACAATGGCTAAGAAATTCTTGTTGCATCGCATGATAATTTCCAATGCGTAACATGATGTTTTTAAATCTTATTTGTTTCGTATGATAGCTTTCAACCTCTTACCTCCAGAACTGAGGACAAATCCAGAAATCCGGACAATCAAAGAATGTTTTTTTAAGGGAGTAGTGTTATTAACTTGAGAAGATGACAAAATAAGAAGTGAATTAAACATGCCTTTTCAGAAGTAAGCCCACAACTGTATCTGTCATTAAGTGTAGCCTACTATAACTGCTCCCAAAATAGTCAATTTTAGAAGAGAATAAGAACAACTAACACTGTAAACTAAAATAGGAGACAGTTAAGAGGTACGATACATGCACAACTTCATTTTAAAGGACAGCCAAAGGTAAACGTGCATTTTTGACATTTCAGGTGTCTTATAAAAGCTCCTGCTGTGATGTTTTACAACCACACCCCCACAGCCGTTTCACACAGGAATGAGCATGGCCATAGTGATCAACATGCCTAATGGCTGTGATGTAGCATGGAAATGATGCATGATTGATATGTCATGCAGATTTGCCCGTGACATCACAAGTAGTTTACCTGCTTCCTCAAAGTAGTGCGATCTCAGAGTTGGTATATTTGTATTTATATACACAAGGGGGTGCAGGGGGGCTGGCCCTCCTGCAAAAAGTGCAGGAAAAAATAATATTTGTGAGCTACTGGATACATGGATGTCTTTGCCACAAACATTTATATATGGAGGAGGGCTGGCCCCCATGCAAAAAGCGCAGGGAAAAAAAATATTTGTGAGCTACATGGATAACTGAATGTCTTTGCCACAAACTCTTAAAGCCAGAGGTTGAAAACGTCAGATTCAAATTATGTTATGTTTATTCATTTTAACAATTATGTTTGAACAATAACGAAAAAATCAAACAAAACTTAAATAATAGACTGTTAGGCAGTAACTACGTTTAAAAAAATAAAACAGTGGAGAAAAAGATAGAAAGTAAAAATAATACATTTTGAGCAGTCCCTCTTATAAAAGATAAAGTAAAGGATTCTATTTTGCCAGCAAGATTAATTTCACTTTTAATGTTTACCGCATGCCAGTAATAATATTCATGCGGACTTCCTCACCATCTTCATGTTTATTCATGTGGGCAGTCTGTTGGGCAGGGCTTGGAGGGCCTTGCTACTGCGCTTCAGGTGGTACTGTTGTAAAACAATGTCACTCCTCTTATTCTGGTTTTCATTACATGCATATCTATGCATACATTAATACACGCACTCAAATATTAAAAATTAAATATTAACAATATTACTTTTTTCCCTTTGGGCTTGCACCCCTGCATCCCCACTACTTAAACATACCAACTCCGAGATCGCACTACATTGAGGAATAGGGTAAACTACAACTGCACAATGAATATTCATGCTGTCATAGGCAAATCTGCATGGCTTGCCAGTCATTCATCATTTACACAGCACATCACAGGCATTAAGCTTGTCATTCACTCTGGCCATGCCCATTCCTGCGCAAAACAGCCTGGGCCATTAGAGTCATAGCCGGCCTTAGGCATAGGCCAACTAGGCGGCCACCTAGGGAGCCACTGTAGCAGGGGCACTTTTCCAGTATTTATCTGGTGTAGGGAGACCAGGATGGGGGCACGGGGTGGTGTCGTGGGGGGGTGCCGTGGAGCCCTTTCGCCTAGGGCACCAGTTGACCTAAGGCAGCTCCTGAGTAGAGTACAACAAAGTCGGAAACAGATCAAGACTATGAAGCCAAATCAAGAGAGCTGAGAGGTGTGTTAAACACACTACCGACTAAGGGTTATTTACATTTCACAGACTCCTACTCTCTCAGTCACACATCACACACACACGCATTTTCCCTCAAAATGAACATCATCACTAGTTTAAACTATACATATACACACACACCTACCATCTCTGAGTTGTCACACAGCAACACACACATACACACACCATATCTTTCACAGTAAAAGACACACAAACAAATTTTCTCATACAAAAAAGAATGGTTTAAATTACACACAGACGTACACACTTACCTTCTCTCTCAACCAAACAGGCGCAGGCGCACACACAAGCACACACACACACACACACACACACACACACACACACACACACACACACACACTTACTTTCTCTTTTATTGGATTTGGAACCGCTAACTTAAATTCCAGAATTGCGGAATGTATTTTCAGACGCACTGGCTTGCGTGCATAGTCCTCCTTAAAGGAGAAGACGTTCTTACCGAGGAGTGAAAATGTTTTTATTATTATTATTATTATTATTATTGTTGCTGTTGTTGAAGCCTCCTGATCAAACTGGACCTGTAAAAGTGGGAAGGCACTAGCCCCTCCTCGCTCTATGGTTCCAGCGCCTTTGTAATGGTGTTTGTAACGCTGAAGAAGTAGACACATTTTATCATATGGAGTACCATGAAAGAGTATATATGATGTTTTAGATGCTTTGATTGTGACAGTGTTTACTACAACTCAATAGTTCATTAAGTTGAAAGTCTACTTGTGGCTGACTCTGGATAGAAGAAGCATGGAAAGATGATAGGAGCACAATATCACTGACATGAAATATAAATGATGGTGGGAATCCTATAACAGTGAGAAAAGAATAAGGCCTGATACTAACTGTTAAGGTTCCCAAATCAGAGAAGATGGCTCTAAATTGTACCTTGAAAATCCAGTTTCTCAAGTTATTTTCTCAAAACTCTCTAGGAATGTTCCAACTTCCTGCTCTCATCCCATGTGACTCACTTCTTTTTCCCCCATTTCTCACGCTCTTTACTTCTCTCTTCTCTTCATCATACTGAGCTTCTCTAACTGCTACAGTCTTCACTGATCTCATTTACTGCTACTCTTGCTTTACTTTTTTTTCTTATTGTCCCATCCTTCTTACATTTAATAATTAACACCTCTTATCCCCCTGCTACTTTAACTCTGCTAAGATTTCATGTAAAACTGTAATGTCAACCCTGTGTTATTTCACATTGTAACAAATCTAACAGGAATATACACCAATTGATTTTTCTTTTTTAATTGACGTGTGTGTGTGTGTGTGTGTGTGTGTGTGTGTGTGTGTGTGTGTGTGTGTGTGTGTGTGTGTGTAATTTTACCTTTTGCTTTTTTTATTGTATTTTCACTGCAATTGTGGATTTTCTGTCATGTCGTGTAATACCATCATTGTTCACTAGTATTACATACATGTAAATGCATTGTCTTCATATTATATTGTTGTTCGTGGAGCTTGTTTCCCCGGGACTCCATTGAAAACAGGCTCTTCTTGGCCCAATGGACTATTCCAGTAAACAAACTGTAAAATAAAATAAAATAAAAAAAAAAAAAAAAATTTGTTCAGGAAAACAAAAAATACCAGCAAAGCCAAAAGGTGTAATAATACATAATTTAAAAAATAATAATCTGAAACCACTTCTGAATAACAACAAAAATCATTATTAGTTAAAGACAAACAAGTGTTCCAATTCCAAAAATAAACTGAATTTCTCCAGACTAGTTACAACATTTTCAAAACTGATTATAAAGTTTAAAGGCAACATCATATGATCAGAAATCAACCAGTACAGTAAAATGAATTCACTGAGGGAAGGAGCCTTGACTGCAACCAGGTGACCAGGGTATGATTAGTAATTCCAGCAATGAAGGAGCCAGTAAGGCATGGAGAAGAATGAATGGGACTGGCCAGCTTGCTTTCACCTGGTGGGTGGGGGGTGGGGGGGTAGTACACACTCAAGGAGCACACAAGGAGGTCAATTTACTCTTGTGGGCACTGGGGAAACTGTCTCCTATGCTTGAGGCTGGTGAAGAGTGTTACTTGTTGATACATGTAATAGAAGTGTTACTTGTTGATACATGTAACAGAAGTGTTACTTGTTGATACATGTAATAGAAGTGTTACTTGTTGAAACATGTAATAGAAGTGTTATTTGTTGAAACGTAATAGAAGTGTTACTGGTTGATACATGTAATAGAAGTGTTACTTGTTGATACATGTAATAGAAGTGTTGCTTGTTGATACATGTAATAGAAGTGTTACTTGTTGAAACATGTAATAGAAGTGTTACTTGTTGATACATGTAATAGAAGTGTTACTTGGTGATGCATGTAATAGAAGTGAGGGACCATGCAGCAATGCCAACCCATTACGCACGCCACCTTCCTCAGCATTCCCAAGTGTGTGAAGGAGGGGAAGGGCATATGCAAAACATACAGTGAACCACCCCTGACAGATGTCTAAGTGATGGCCCCTCTCAGTCATCCCCCACCCTGGTGATGGGAAACAAATAGGGCAATTGGTATGGACAGGACCAATGATCCGCAGGCAGTAGACCAAAGTTTGGAAAAAGTCAATGTTTTAAGACTAAACTGTCTAACATAAATAATTGTTTAAATGATCATAACTAAACAGTATATAAAATATCAATACTCAATACTAAAAATGACAAGACAACAAATACATTTAAAAAAATCTAATAGTTTAATGCTTTAAAACTCACTTCTCTAGCTTGCATTTGAAAATTCACATAATCACTGCCAAGATGAAGCCCTGACTGTGACACCGACGGTTGGTATGGATTTTCAACCCAAGTAGTGGATGAACCAGACAGGATGGGAAAGGAATGAAGGAGTTAGACTGGAACATTTCTCCCAGGGGTTGCAAGAGGGATGTGTACACTTTGGAGCACATTGGGATGATACAACTTATCTGGCAAAGACTGCAGATGCCTTCTCATGTACTTCAGCGTTGCTGGCATCAGCAGTTGTAGATGAGAGGAGCAACCAACACAACAGCCCATTGAATGCCCCCTTCCTGTGTACACCCACCTAGCAATGTATGGGATAAGGGAGCAAAACAGAAAAAGAAACACTCAAACCATTGTTAATAGCTGCCAATGCAATCACCCCTCTCAAACGACTCTAGCTCTCAATGATGTGAGAACAAATGAGTCAACTGGCTATCAGGCGGCTGAAGCACAGCAAGCAATATAGGCAAACTTGGCAAAAAGTAAATAAATAGATAAAATGCACTGTAACTCTGAGGCCATGGAATTTGTATGCATCTTATATTCTCTGCAGTCTACTTCATTCTGTATGTCTCCACCTCTTGGACCCAAACGCATTTTTTCTAAAGCATAAAATATACATTTTGTGAAAGAGGTAAATGATATAGAATGTTAGCCTAAGGCATTCTTATATTTTTATTTTTTATAGCTTATTTGTCTTCATATTTTCTAGATGAAAGCCTCTGAACAGACTGCTACACATAAAAGTAGCCACTTTCGGTATGTATGGGAGCACTTTTTAGAGCTGAAACTCACAGATGTTGACATCTGTTTTGTCAACACACTTTGGTTTACAAAACAGATAGTCAACAGTTGTGTGAAATTGACAATTCCTTGTGTAGGGGAATATACTGGATTTAGCATACATAATTAGGGGGTGTAAGTGGCACCCCCCTCACATGGGTGTGGGTGCAGGGGGCTTGGCCCCTGCAATAATTTTTTTTTTATTTTTTTGCATGGTCCATGGTTGTACCTTGGAGCATGCACATTTGGACATTGATCTTTTGCAATCATTTTTAGTGTTGCTCTATTGACATTTAGCTGAGTACAGTAGAAGCATATATATATATATATATATATATATATATATATATATATATATATATATATATTCTACATCAAATGGATGAAACCTCAGAGCATGCAAAATAAAAAGCAAGTGTTTTTTTACAGGATGGCAGGCTTCCTTGCATCCCCCATGTGGTTAGCTACACCCCCACAACCCCCAGGTACATGTACATATACTAACTCTGAGATTACACAATCCCTAGAGAAAAGTTATATTCCCCTATCAGGAAATTGTTGATTTCATGTACCTGGCAACCATCTGTTTCTGTTGACTGAAGCATGTCAACAAAAAACATTTACTTTTGAGAATTTCACTCAAACGTACTAAACACACACACACATATGTGTGTGTATATGTATATATGCATAAAGACAGAGAACTATCTTTAATATGTTCATAGGTTCATAGGTGTTTATTAGGCTAACGACCACAAGGGCCTTTTTAAGCCTAGCCATACATCCCAAATCTCTGACAAGTTCTGATACCCTTGATAAGAGTAAGCATGGGCCTGGGAGATGAACCATTTATAGGTTATCTGTGTCCATTAAAGACATAGGTGTCAAGCCAGGAATAAATTTATGGTTTCCCATCCAATTGTCCAAGTTGCACTTGAATTGGGTAGGGAGGAACGCTGCTTCACATGGATGGGGAGCCTGTTTCATAGATGGTGCAGTCTCTGAGATACATACCTATCTTTCCAGCAGGTCCTATTTATATTACAGATAAGGTTTATGTCTTTAGAATGGGTAATTCTGGTGCTGTTTGTTTTGTGGATATGCGGGAGGTCCGTTAGAGTGGGATCTGATAATGCCTTGTATGCCAGGCATAGATCTTCCCTCAAAAGCCTGTAGGAGACAGACTATAGGGAGAGGGCCTTGAGGCAGTCTGCATAGTACATTTTACTACTTACCCTGTATTCTTTTATTGAGTAACCTCTGTGAACATTCCAGTTATTGGATATGCCTGGTTAGGTACACATCAAAGAGAGCATTGTGTAGAATGATAGGTCTGATGAATGCCAAATACAGTGGAACAATGACTTCCTTGGACTTAGATGCCGTACCTTTGTTTATAAGTTGTGCAACATAGAATGATTTCCTCACCACTGTTGACACATAATGGTCAAAATCTAGATTACTATCTATGTATGTCTTTAAGTCCCTGACTACTAGGTCATCTCTATGGGGTGGGTTGTCAATATGATAGTTACCAGGGATGGATGACTTCCTAAAGGATACTATTATGCATTTCTTAGCATTTAGTTTTAGTCCATGGCTCTGACACCAGTTGTTTGTCTGTGTCAGCCCCTCCTGTAGAACATTTATGTCAGTATGAGATTCAATGACAGCTCCTAATTTGCAGTCAGCTGCATATTTAGTCAGCCAGAGACCACTGACATTGGCCTTGACTTCAGAGAAGTAAATGCCAAAAGGAGCGTTCCAAGTACAGTTGGCAGTACAAGTACAATGTCTAACAGACAAGTAACACACACACATCTGCACACATTCACACACACACACACACACACACACACACACACACACACACACACACACACACACGCACACACGCAGATGCACACACATATGCACATGCGCGTGCGCAGACACATACACAGACATGGACAAACACAGACAAGCACGCACTTTTTGACCATGTCTCTTTCTCAAGGAAGCTAGCCAGAAGAATTCTTTGTGAATTCTTTCTTGAATCCATTTTATCCTCTATGGTACTCATATTAAAATCCTTTGCATATTGAGTACTCAGTGTACCACTGATAAATGTGGTTCTCTAGACCTGCATGCATTACTCCAAACACATTTCATTGACAGCTTATAAAGAGAAATAACTGCACTCTAGATAAATCATCACTAACATTTTATAGGTTCTATATTACAAGATCGAAGCTTTACTTAATCGAATAAGTAAAGCTCAAACTTGTAATATCAAAACCGTAAATTGTTGAACGGTCGATTTAACCCAGGGAAACATTTCCCTTGGCCGTTATGTGAAGTATGCCCGTTTCTCCAATTTGGAGCTATCTCGGAGTTGGTGTATTTAGGTAGGGGGGTGTGGGGGCAAAGCCCCCCACTTGATTTCAGATGTAAAGGGTTTTTTTTGATTCGGCCAAGGGAAGTGTTTCCCTTGGTTGAATCGGCCATTAGATAGATTTAGCTGTCGATATTACAAGATCGAGCTTTAGTTATTCGATTAACTAAAGCTTCAATGTTGTAATATAGACTCCATTTTATACAATGAGACAACTGTATGCCAGATAAAAATGTCATTGCCACTAGTAGTCTATATGGAACATGAACTTCCTCATTATTCTTATAATGCCTCATGCTTTTATCCTGGTACCCTTGAAACTGCCTTAATTTTTCTTGATTTCTTTTGTACATATATTTTTCATTTGATTGAGATTTTCCAGGTTTCTCCCTTTGCTTTGTTCATATCTCATCACTCATATATTACTCACCTTTCATTTTGTTTGCTCATAGGTGAGATTATTTATCTATGCTCTCTCTCATGTCAAGATAATCTCTAACCTCATCTTTTTCTATCCAATTTTCCCCCCACAGACCCTTCCTCAGCTTACTTTGTGAAACTACAATGTCTACACTACAATAAGGAATTTATATCAGATGGTTGTATAATACAAATGTTGGCTATAATAGCGTAGAATGCAGTTTCTGGGGTACTGTATGTCTTGTTTATTTTTTGCATAATTTCTTGTATAGATATTGTATAATTTCTTGTATAAGTTTTGTATAACCTGTATATGTGGAGTTTTTCTCTCCAGGCATCTTCTGAAAATGGGTCTTATCCGAGTCGGACTTTCCCAGTAACAAATGTAAAATAAATAAATAAATTGACATTATTCTGCACCAAACCTCACTTTGCGTGTGTTTCACAGTTCCACAGGCAGGTGCTCTGTCCCTTTATTGTTAGCTTTGTCATTGGTCACAGTGGTGCCAGACTGCAGTTATCAGGTATACACTCCTTCTATAATTGGAACCTCTGTATTTTATAGTGGTGCACAGTTACTAGGTACGTACCCCACCTACGAATAGCACTGTTATACGTTACAGTTGTACCACTACATTGTATGCTGTCATCAGGGGCAGCTGTTGTGCCCCCCACCATTAGTACTGAGATAAGTCAGAACTTAGCCATACTAAACATCAAAATGTAATTATTTCTCCAAAGTCCACAAGACTGAGACAGACATTTTTCAGATCTAAACATTTTTTTTGCTTATCAAAAAAGGTTTTACATTTGCTGCTTCACCTTCAAATTCACAGAAACATTTTGACATTATGCATAAACACCATAAAGTTTTGCACGCACGCACACACACACACACACAGACACACACACGCACGCACGCACAAACACACACACACACACACACACACACACACACGCACGCACACACACACACACACACACACACACACACACACACACACACGCACGCACGCACACACACACACACACACAGACACACACACGCACGCACGCACAAACACACACACACACACGCACGCACGCACGCACACACACACACACAGACACACACACGAATGCACGCACGCACAAACACACACACACACACACACACACACACACACACACACACACACACACACACACACACAATTATTTGGATAAATATTATTTTCTTTTATAATGCTTTACCCCACCACACTCCCATATTTTGTTGACCTCCTGTCTTTACCATTTATAGTTGCAGTTTATCAGGAATTACAGATACTTGCTGCTGTTCGTTAAGGCACATCTCTAATTACATGGACATTTAAGAATGAATTGTTACATTTTTTTATTTTGTCTGCTCTGTTTTTCACTACTTTCAATCCCATCTAGAGTCTGTGTTTTCTCATACTCAGGCTTAATGTGACCGTGTATTTTTGTTGTGTTTTACATATATCACGGTTAGCCATGGGAACAATAATGCATAAACAAGGGTTCTAGTTTGAAAATGTTAACTTTTTGAAATTAATTTTTATATGCACACTGTTATAATTCAATGAATTCTTATTTTTGCAATAAAGTTATATTATCCTATTCATGGATTATTATAGCAAGGACTAGCAACAGTCATTGCTTTTAAAAAGGTTTAGATTGAATTCCTTCCCTGGTATGGTACCTGTATTTGTATCATGTAGCTATGTATTTGTTAATGTGCCAGTTGTTTTACCTTTATAAAATAAATAACCATGAGTTATTACAATCAAAATAAATAAAATGAAACATGAAATGTAGCAACAGCCACAGCATCCTCTGATGGCCCCCTCACAAATCTAACTAGTGTTTGTTCATGTTCTTTTAACTATGCTGTCTGTTTGTATATATACTCTGTACACATTGTTTTAATATGCATACGCACCATTACCTCAGCTGTTTTATCTCTTTCACTGTCTAAACTATGCACATAAAGGTAACTTTCTAGAAACGTTTCTAAATACAAGCTTTTTAGACATGCTCATGCCACAAATCATGGTTGAAAAGGATCTCCTTAACCATCCCACTTACCTGACCAACATCCAATATGTGAATAAAGGATATAAATAAATAGATATAACTAAACAGGCAAAAGCTAAGACAACTGCATTGTGACAACGTAAGTAGAAAATGAGCACTAAATAAATGGTGAAGCAAATGAATCGATAAACATTATTCTTTTAGTGTTGCCTTATAAAGAGACAAGACAAAAGACAACAGACAAACTAACGACACATTGCAGTAAAGATATGACACTTATCAGGTTAATAGTGACCGTACTAAGTATACCTTGGAGTAACCTGAACATCTGCAGAGACATATATGACAGTGAGGACTGTCGCAGTGCGATAGCATTCATGCACATGTACACTAACAATGACTGCTGCTGTGCATGCCATACTACATAGTCACATGTAGCTACACAGCGTGGCTTGCATCAGTATATACAGTATGTACATAGCTGTAATGCTGGGGCTAGATATAAGGCATGCATCAGTGTCATAGCTGTATGCACCATTAATTGCAGTCATTATCCATATGCCAAAGCCAACCACTGACATAGTCACACAGCTAGTCACACACTCAGCTGAGTACACCTAGACATGCCTATGACAATGGCATAACACAAGTATTTGAATGTGCCAAGGGCTTGGCAGAAGACATGGTACAAAATGCAAAGTCTAGCCCTGAAAAAATACACTGGTAAACAGACTTTCTCTCAATAACAATTTTGGCAGGATTGAACAAATCAGTGTTACATATTACATTCTGCACATGTATCGTGTGGTGTATGTAGTAGTATCATCTTCCGTATGCTGTCCTGCTTGACAAATTATATATATATATATATATATATATATATATATATATTTATTTATTTATTTATTTATTTCAGTTCGTTGACCATGTTGCTCAGACTGGATCTATGTCCCTTTCTTAGGTAAGCCCCAGTGAGTCCACATAATGAATAGAAGATTCAGCGAGGAAACCACAAGAAAATACATACTCTGCATTGAAGTTGGAAGCCCTTGATTCCTTACAGTGAATATATATGGTGGTTAAAAAGTCAAATACAAGTTCTAACCTGGAATCTCAACAGATTTATGAATCAACTATTGTAAGGTAGATCCACTGGGGCAGAGATATGAGTCCTGACTATAGTGCAAGCACCAAATGCAACACCAGAGGCACTCTTTTCTTGGGGGGAGGAGGAGGTCTGCAGTAATAGTGATGGAGTAAACCAAAACATCTTTGGAATATAGGAAAATTGTAGACACAGAGACAGATGTGAAACAACAGCAAATGCAGAAGGCAATCTAGTATACAGAGAAGAACAAATGGGGGTGCAGGGTCAGAAGATGCAAAAGAAATCTTTAGAAATGGTGGAGCAAGATGGTGGCACCAAGGAAGCAGGTCAGTTGTTGATGTACTGCTTGGAGCAAAGTAAATTCAGTTTGTCTCAGTGCTACAAAGAAAATTTCACTGTATGAGAGTGGTGCTAAGCAGCAAAGTATTTCACTCGTATTCACTGAGAAATGATATTTCTTTATTTAAGCTACGTAGCAAAAAATGATGTTTCCTTTACTTTAAGACTGCAGAATTGTTACAGCAGTTTGGGGGAAGCACAAATTATACAGTTGCCAGACTAATTTCTCAGCAAAACCTTTAACAAAGCCCTTAATAAAACACATTACTGTTATGAGTGGAAACAAGGTCATATCTCCATGAACTGTTTAAGTGCAGTATTAGACAACTGTAAACTATTTCTATAATATTTATATCCTCGGACCAAGGGAGGAGGGAATTTTCATGGTGAACTGAGTTCTGTTAATGGAAACATAAACTTATCATTTGTTGAATATAGTGTTTTAGGGCCTGGAAAGTACAATTCTGTAAGTTGAACATACCATAATAATAGATGTGTGAATGATTACTGCTGCAGTAGCCTTAGCAATATGAGTTATATCTTGACAAACATATAACAACCTGTCAACTTCCAAAGCTTCAGGATGAATTCCATGCATGGAAACTGTCAAGCAGCTTGAACTGAGCTGACTAAAACAGAAGTTTGGGTGTGAAGCCCTTCAGAGCTTTCCTGACAGCAGAGAAAGGGAGGATGAGCTCTGAAAGGACAATGCCAGGAACAACAAAAAATAAATGTCCACACCCTGGCATACAAAACACACCAAAAAACAAGGGGAATGGAAGGAGGGGGCAGCTACTGCAGCAGTGATCATTAGAACATGTACTGTTATGATAAGTTCAGCTTACACAAATGTACTATATTCATCATATTAATTACTACTGTAGTAGCCTTAGCTCTATGAGTAGAGTACCATAGTTAACTGTCTTTCATAGGTGGAAGGAGAAGAGTCTAGGAGCCCCTAGAGAATAGTCCTAGCAAAGCTTGGTCTGGACCTAGAGAAGAAAACAGGGTTATAGTACTTTGTAGAAATATGTACAGAGGGCCAAGTAGCAGCTTCTTGGATATGCCTTTAATCCAACCCTTTCCAAAAAGCCATAGATGAAGCAAAGGCCCTGGTAGAGTTGTCCTTGACCCTGCCTGGAATAGTTTTGTTATAGTAAGCATAACAAATGGTAATAGCCTTAGACAACCATAAGGAAATAGTCTGTTTTGACAAAGGTGTTCATTCTTTTAACCTTCACAAGAAATGAACAATTGATTCAAAGATCTGACAGATTTAGTTCTGTCAAGATAGCACCTGAGTTGTCTGTGGACATCTCCCTCATTTTTAGCTTCAGAAAAGAAAACAGGGAGATGGATAGTCTGGCTTAAAGTAAACTTGTGAACCACTTTAGGCATAAAAGAAGAATTAGATCTCAGAGAAACCCTGTCCCTGCGAAAAATGAGATGGGGTTGACTCATCATAAGAGCTTGCAACTCTTATACCCTTCCTGCAGAGGTCAGAGCAATCAGTAAAACTGCTTTCCATCTTAAGAATATCAAGTTGTCTAGATTAGCTGGTTCAAATGAAAGAAGTGTTAGCTTCTCTAAAAGAAAATTAAGATCGCAAGGAGGGACCACCATTTTTCTTGGAAGTCTCTTATGTAAAACAATTTTCAAGAACATTTAGACATGAAACTGCATTGAAAGAGGAGGATTCATGGGAAGTCATGCTGAAATGGCCACTAAATGAACCCTGATAGAAGAATAAGAAAGTCCATAAAATAGTAACTCACAGAAATATTGTAAAACCAGAGAACAACTAGCCCTGTATTGGTGCTGGTTATGTTGCTGGCACCAAGTAGAAAACCTATTCCATTTGCTAAGGCTTTATTGCCTCCATTAGTACCTGCTGCACATCTTCAGTAAACAGGAGCCTAAAGGGAATTAAGACCCTATCGTCCAGGCAGTCAGGTGAAGATGATTAATGTCAGGTATATCAAACACCTCTGTTCTTGAGTGAGTAGATCCAGTCTGTGAGGAAGCTTGTGATAATTGCCCCTGGCAATTTCCAAAATAAGGGAGAACCACAGCTGCCTGGGACAGAAGGGAGTCACCACAATGATCCTGGGGGATTTCTTCTGAATTTTCAGAAGTACCCTGGATATTAGTGAAAAGGGTGGAAGACCATATTGGAACATTCCTGTCTAGGAAAAAGAAAAGTCATTTGCCTTTCAGACCTTTTTGCATGCAGTCCTAGAATACAATCTTGCCAGTTGATTATTCAGAGAGGAGGCAAATAGGTCTACTTGAGGAACACCCTACAGAAGGATCAAATCTTGGAAGAAACTTGGAAGACCCCCCCCCCCACAATCTAGTTTCCCTTTGTGAGGGCCTTCCCTATCCTGCCCAGCTTGTTTGCCACAGAATTTTGCTCTGATGGAATGTAAGATGCCTGCAGAGTAAGATTGTGCTGTGAAGCTACAGCCCACGTTAACATGGCTAGTCTGCAAAAGGGGGAGAACCTGGTTCCTCCTTGCTTGTTGATCCACCACTTGACTGTGGTATTGTCTGTAACCACATGAAGAGGTCCTGGAGAACAAAGATGATTGAGAGAGCTGAGTACCTTGATCAAGGCAAGCATCACTTTGCTATTTACGTTCTCATCTGTCTTTGGTGTCCCACATTCATTGCACTTTTATCCCTCCTGATACTGCTCCCCAAGCAAACTCCAAAACATCTGTGGTGACTGACTGCTTTGGATCAGGGAGCAAGAGGGTGAAACCTGGCTTTAAGGATATCTCTTGTCTCTACCAAAAGATTTCTCTTCTGACAAACCCCAGCACTGGGATTTGAAAAGATAAATGGCATTGATGATGGGACCAAAGAAATTTCAGATACCACTGTATCTTTTTTATGTGGAGTCTTGCAGGAGTATCAGGAGAATCATAGATGCTATGAAACCCAAAATCCTGAGATATTCCCTCACAGTCACCTAAGTCTGAGTAGAAGATCTTAGAAATAATAAAGATTTATCTTCTTCCTGTTGAAAAACACTCTTTGAACTGAGGTGTCCGGTTGACACCCCAGGAATACAATCCTGTGTGAGGGGGTCAAGAAAGACTTTTGAATGTTCTCTTGGAATCCCAGCTTGTATAAGAGATGTCTCACCCAACGGGGAGATTCCTGACACGTTGAAAACAGATTCTGCAAAAATAAGCAAGTCATTTAAATATGGAAAAAATGTGGATACCCTGTAGTCTGCAATGAGCTATAACTGGAGTTGGAAACTTTGTGAACACTCTTGGTGTAGTGAATAGTCCAAAAAGTAAAGCAGAGAACTGATAATGTGATCCAGACACAAAAAAACTTTAAAAAACATCTGAAGTCTGGATGAATGGGGATGCGATGATAAGCATCTTTTAAGTCTAGTGTTACCAGGAAACTTGAAAGAAGAAGAGGTAACAGTTTGTAAAATTACATCATTTTGAATTATATAAGCTGTTACTTCAAAGAGATTTAGAAAAGAATGACCCAGAGCTGGTCTCCGAGCAATTTCTTTCTTTGGCACTAGGAACCTCCTAGAATAAAAAAACCTTTACTCAACTGGGAAGGAGGAACTAGTTCTGTCACTTCTTGGGACAGCATGTGATGATGAACAAGTGGCGACAAACATGTGATTGGTAAGATGAGGAATGACCCCCTGGAAAGGAGGAATTTCCTCCACAGCCATCTGTAACTTTGATAAAATGATTTTCAGAACCCATTTGTCTGAAACAATCTGTTACTAGAAAACAATAGAAATTCAGTCTTTCTAGAGGTAAAAAAGGGCCAGGGTGGGAGGGGTCGCAAGCTCTCTTGAATAGACATTCAGACTTTTTGGACTTTCCTTGGTTTTAGGAGGTTTGGGACTTCTTTTTGGAACCCCCTTGCTATTTCTTCATCTATTTACCTGACTTTTGTTGAGGATATTTATTCTGTTTTTTTGCCAAAACTGGATGAAGAGATAGAAAAGCCCATGGACAATTTGGAAAAGGAAGGCTGAAAAATCTTAGAGATTCCCTGGATCAAATTGCATGTTTCATCCAACTTTTTGATTACCTTTGCAGCAGAGGGGGCAAATACTAAATTCATCTAGGGAGAATTTATAATCTTATCTTTAACATCATCTGGGAAGTTCTAAGAAAGCAACTATGCAAACAATGAGTAGTGATCTGTGTAATATAAGAAACTTAAGTTATTTAAAGCAGATTTTTCCTCACAAGAAGAAACTATGGCTAAAACAATTCTCACATTTTCAGAATTTGTCAGAACAAACTTTTATGTGGCTGACGATTCAAAATTTTGAAAATCAAAGCTGTGGAAGTATACACTTTTTATCCTATACCAATTAAACATTTTTTCCAAATTCCTATCCTTATCAGAAAGGGTAGGATTGGAATTAACTAACTGCTTAGAAGTAGTGGGATCAACTAAAGCTACAACTACTGGGTCACGTTTGGGAATAGCGCTTAAATATTTCAAAGATTAAGACATTTTATATATCCTATTTGCCTTTTAAGGGGCAGCTGGCTGGCTATCAGAAACATTGCAGGCAGTAGCACAAACATGCTCTAAAGCAGACAGAACAGGGCAGTGGGTGTAGGTTCTGGAAAATCCTTCTTTAACAACTCACAGTATTTCCTGAGGGACTGAGAAACCTCTGTGTTCTTCCACTGAAAACATTGGCACAATCTAGAAATAGTCTCACAGAAAGAGGAAACCCCCACCTGGAAAATCAGAAACTGAGCTCTCCTCTAAGTCTGAATCAGAAATCTGAGGGAAAAAAACAGTATCTGTCCCAGTTTGTTCCTATTCAGATTCAGGATCTTGAATCTCTTCAGGAAAAGAACATCCTTCTTTATTTTATCAGAAAATAATTTACAAGAGGGATCAACAGCCTGAATTAAACCCTGATTCAGATCCAGTAAATTACTCCTATCCAAAGAAAATTGAGGAGTAGTAGATACGAGTTTGGGTTTCTTTTTCTTTTTGACAAAAAAAATGGGAGCAGCTGTGCTACTAATGGCAGCACCTGCTTCACCAAGGTTGGGCACAGCACTGTGACACAACAAAGGAACCGTCTCTGTACCAAGGTTGGGCACAGCACTGTGACACAACAAAGGAACCGTCTCTGTGCCCTCTCCCAGGACTGACAACAATTACTGTCCCTAGCTCACTGAGGGGCCCCAATGGCTGCAGACGACAAGGCTAACTCTTGGTCCATAGTGGCTGTAGGTGCTACACCAGGGGTATCTGGGGTAAAAGATGAGTGTTCTCAGGTACAGCAAATGGCCACAGCAGAGTCACCACCTAAAGCTGAGTCAACTTGTTAACCTGCTCTGATGGCAAAGGCTGTTTGCTTGCCTTTTTCTTTTTTTCTGGCTGGAAGAAGGACCAAATCTGGGATTGGTAGTCCATTCCATGGTCAAGCCAAAAACAGTGCCTCTTTCCTGAGGGAGACAAGCAACAATTGCCAGTTCACAAAAGTTACTCTTTCGACAGGAAAAAACACAGTAGAAAGCACTTTAAATAACTATGCCAGTCAGAAAAAAGAAAAACAAACACAATTTCTCCATAAAATATTTTCAGTTACTTTACACTACTTTTAAACTAACAGAAAAAAATTAGTGTTCTGTTTAAAAGTACATTACAATCTCAAGACAGTCCATTAAAACACAACACTCCTAGCTTTAAATTAACTTTCCTGAAGAGGAAAATAATAAACATTAACAAAATAAAAAAGATGGAAATCTTTTCCCCAAAGCGAACCTATATTCCCAGCAAAGGAAACCACAATCCCACCATCGATCCTTGAAAACCTAAGAAGAGCATACTCTTTGACAGAGTAAAGCTCTTAAGGGTTTCATGCCCAAACTTGTCTTTTAGTTATTTCAGTTTAAGCTGTTTAACAGTCTGGACATGTGAACGATGCCTTGAAGCTTTAAAAGCTGTCTGGCTGTCATATGGCAGGATAAAACCCATGCAGCTAAAGCTAATGCAGCAGTGATCACTATGATGAACATTAAGATATTCTGTCCTAACAACCCTGTGTGCTACTACAGATAAGGTAAGCAAAAGCAGCTAAGCCTCAGTGTATGATAGGAAATGTGAAACATGTTTTTAATTTGGTCACAGTAATGAAAGCTGTACAAATGTAAACAAATCTCCCATGTGTATGTAAGCATGGTACATTTAGGAGCTGCTCATGACCCAGGTATGAGGAGCAATAGAGGGGATTAATGGATAAGCCCAAAGAAGAACAAGAAGGGCAGAAGAAGCAGGTGAAGAAAATGGAAATATGTGTGTCTCACAGTGAGGATAGGTGCAGACATAAGAAATATGGTTGAAGAAGGCAGGAATGATAATGGTGAAAGTGGTGGGATAAAGAGAAAAACAACAGCGGCTGTCAGTAGGAAGGAACTGAGCTGGAAAAGCAATTCCAGAAAGATGAACATGGGGGTGCAGAAGAAACACAGGATGAGAGGAGGTGAAAGGGAGGAACTGTATATGGAATGGAAGCACATTATGAGGATGGTGAACTGTAGAAAGATGGTACCCAGGAAGAGAGAGAGAGAAAGATAAAAGGATGTAGTAGGCCCTTGCCAAATGCATAATAAGATAGTTTGTATAGGCTATTTCTTAGGCCCTGAGGTTTTTGAGATTACTCTATGCAGAAAGGATTGAATTAGCTGTGCTGACTTAGCCTGAAGGGAAACCACTTGAACTCTGACTTCCATGAAGAACCTTTAAGCGCAACTTTACCTGGAAAGAAGGCTCTGAGTAAAATGTAGTATTACTAAAGGTGGACTGAAACAATGACAAACATAAAGGGCATTAATTATATTTTGTGAGCCATCATAAATGTGAATAGTATAAGGAGCAAAATAAAGCAGCATTATGGGTAGATTTATTGGTAAACATGGCATAGTAAAGTTATTTTACAAGACTTAGTCTATGAATACCTGTAGTGTCAGAGCAATTATAAAATATGGTCTCCTGGTTCCGCCTCCTGGTGTCTATGAGATTCAGAAAGAATGCAATAGTGAATGCAGTGCTGGAAAATAAATTGTTTATTTTATTATATAAGCCCTTCTAACATTGGATATCTTTAGTATTAATGATAGGTGTTATGTCCAAGCAAAAGAATATTTATGTTGTAATAATATAAAAGAGATATAAAGAGCCACAGCAGGAAGAAGCTTTACCTGGTTGAGAATCTGTACAAAAAACTGCCCAGCCTGTAGTATACATACAGAAGTGTGTGCACACTAATATCAATGTACTATACTTCCTCCTGTTTTACAAAATGTTTATATATTACATACACATTTTATAACAAAAAGGTAGATATTTATATGCAACTGTTTGCAGGGGCAATAAAGGTTAATTGTTATTGTCAATGCCAATAATACAGTAAAAACTTAAAGAGTTTAAAATGCAATTGGTTGTAATATACATTTGGCACTTTAGCTGCACTTGTTAGCTCAAAATGACTGTTTCAAAGTCAAATTATTTGTAGTGGCAGCTCTCATGCTAAGACAGATTTCTTCACTTTTTTGGCAAGCTGAACTTTTTCACTATCCAAAGCATGCCATTCTTCATTTGCCACTTGTAATTATCATCATAACTTTCATTTTTAGTTCACGTTACCGTTCTTCTCAACCCATATAAGCTCAGCCTCTGTTGAGAACTCCTCAATCTCTATCTCTTGGACTTTATTTGAGTTGAACCCATAGCTGGCATCAGAAGGAGCGTTCTTAGGTCAACTGGTGCCCTAGGCAAAAGGGCTCCAGGGCGCCCCTCACCACACCACCTAGTACCACCATCCTGGTCTACCTACACCAAATAAATACTGGAAAAGTTCCTCTGCTAGAGCGGCACCTTAGGCGGCCGACTAGTTGGCCTATGTCTAAGGCAGGCTATGGGCATCAGCACATTGGGCAACTCGGCCTCTGCCGCTGTCTTCCATCAAAGGGTACAGAGTATCCTCATTGTAATCCTCCAGCCTTGAAGAATGAAAGTGAGCATCAGTTAGTGTTAGTATGATAAATGAGCCCACTATGCTTCTTGAATTGCACTAGGAGTCATCTGTCCTTCTCTTGGTGGCTGTGGTCATTTATCCCTCCCCTCCATCTATAAGTTCCCATCTGGTCATCTGGCCTCATGTTTCAGTAGGTGTGAGTTTTTTAGTAACTAGTTCTATAAATCTGCCTGTATGCTTTCTCCATGTTCCTTCTGCTACATAAACTGTGAGCATTATACACCACGACCATAACATAGTGAGTCTTAGTTTCTCTTGGAAGTTAAGCAGTTGCACACTGACATATGCTGACCAATAGTAAATCTTCTCTCTGGTTTGTCATTCATATTCTGAAATTGCATGTGTTTATTCTTGTCTCCTAACATCTGAATTTACTTTACCTAGAAGGGACTTCAAGTTCAAATTTAAGAACATTGTTAGTGTCATGAAAACGTTTGCTTGCAAAAAAAAGTTTCAATATTCAAAAAGGAAATTAATAATCTTATACTGCAGAGGCTTCTGATAAGAACTTGTTGCTTTTTCAACTAACCCATATGAGGCTGAATAAAGAGAACCAGATGTGAAAAGTTCAGTGTCATTTTCTGATATGAAAATGTTGAATTAATAAGACATAAACTATGAAACATTTGCATGCAGAGCTGTTCATGTAAATCATGTTTAAGTAAACACTGTAATAATCTTTTCAGAGGTGCTAAAATGTGTACAAATAACCTCTTGCCATTCAGAGTACAAATTTATAACAAAACACAGGCTAAATGAATGGTCAAATGGAATCTATGTAACTGGATTGCTATGGAAACGACATTTATTCCTAAGGGTGCAGAGAGTGCTTGGGGCAATCAGAGCCAGATCCTGCACTAAGCAATCAAGGCAGTTGCCTCTACATTAGTTATATCTCTTTAATGTAGAATTATTCATATGACTTTTACTTCTGCAGAGATTGCATGTATTAACTGATACAGGTGGACTGTAAGGACAGAAGTGTGAGTGGCCTTTAGTGGTTGAAATATTCTTTTATGGGTAGTTTTGTCATTATTGATAAATACATTTTGTTCCATTGCTTACTGGAAAAATGTTCAAACCTACAAATTTAAAACACACTAAGTTGTGCTGTATTATTCAAGGAATATAATTTAATACAATCAGGGTCAAAGAACACATGCATGTATGCAGTGTCCTAAAAATATGTGCAGGGGGCCTATGGTTTAAAAAGAGTATATAGGTAAACGTAATCCTCCACTGTGTGTTTCAATGCTGTTTTAGTGAATGTGAGTTTCAAGGGCAGAGAAGCTTACCGTTTATACCAAGTTTGTTTTCAATGCGAGACTGTGTTTTGTTTAGCAAATGGCTATCAGTGCTTGTGCTATAAAATTTGAAATACAAGTTTTAAATATCTCTAATCGTAGAAGTAAAAAAGAAAATAGCATGCACACTGACAGGTCTGAACAGTGTTTATGGTAACGGGGAGAAATAGCCAAGTAATGGGACACTGGAATGGCTTGGAGGTCTGCCTGATCCATTACCATGCCTAGGGCCCCATTTGACTATGCTCCAGCTCTGGTGGCAATGTCATCCAGTACAGGTTCTTATAATTATAAAGTGCAAGGTAACTATGTTTCAGAGACTGCCATATTAATTGGCGAGACCAATTAGCATGCACATTTTAAACCCAGCATGAGCTACAGCAGCAAGTCCAGCAGGCTGTAACTGTTAAAAACAAAACTACAGCTGCCATGGTCTCTGCTAAGCAGAAAAAACAAATGCATGTATCAACAGGGATGAAAACAAATGCCAATACTTCCCAAAGAAAGATGTAACAAATAGATAAAGTCAAAATGTTTTTAAAAGGAACTTTAAATTCAGTGCCAAGAAGTCAAAATTCTGTAGGCATCCTCACATAACTATTATACCATGACCCCCCATTAATATTCCAAAATGTGCACGCTGATTGGCCAGTGTGCACGTTGTAAATCGACTTATACTAATGGAAAAAGGTCCGGTCGCCCGGAGTTTTTCCATTAGTACAAGTCTTTTTTAAAACACTGTCTCGCTATGTTAAAGGAGTTTAACATAGCGACACAGGTTTAAAAAAAGCAACGGAGATCTCCGTTGCTTTTTTTAAAGCTGTCTCGCTATGTTAAACTCCTTTAACATAGCGACACAGTGTGTAAAAAGCAACAGAGATCTTGCTTTCTCCATTGCTTTTTTTTTAAACCTGTCTCGCTATGTTAAATGGGTTTAACATAGCGAGACAGCTTTAAAATAAGCAACGGAGATCTCCGTTGCTTATTTTAAAGCTGTCTCGCTATGTTAAACCCATTTAACATAGCGAAACAGTAAAAAGCAATGGAGATCTTGCTTTCTCCGTTGCTTTTGTCCACAGCTCTGATGTACTGCATAGGCATACGCATGCACAGTACATAAGAACTGCCGCGGAATACCAGACAGCTGTGGAAGGGCAGCAAGGAGGCATTATACAATGCCATTATTTAAGTAAAGTAATTATTTTTTTTCTTAAATAATGTCATTGTATAATAGCAATAACCCACTTCTGGGTGTGGGTAATGCTGGATTTACCCACGGTTGGCTTTGTTTGGTCCCTCGGGTTTCACCCTTGGGACCAAACCACGCCAACCGTGGGTAAATCCAGCATTACCCACACCCAGGCGTGGGTTATTGCTATAGTAGGACACATGCACACTTCTATATCCTAACGAAAAAAGTGTCACAAACTGCATTGAATCTAATGTGTTGTGTAAACCATGGTGCATACAATATCCCATCGATGTGTAGTATGTTGAGAAGCTGTCCCTAGACATTAAAAAGTGCAAAAAAGGGGTTCAGGCACCTAGGAGGCGCAACACCCCCCCTGTGAGACAGCTGGATGTGGACACATGGCAGGTTGGCAGTTTAGCTGCAGTGACAAATGCCTGCGGACAATTCCCTGTGGGAATAGAGGAACCCCCTGCACCCTAACCACAGGTGGCAAACACAAACCCTCACAGTGATACACTCTGCACCACCCCCAAAAGCCACCATGTGCGACTATCAGTTGAACATGTGGCTGTTACAGGATGCCATGTGGGCATGAAAATGGTAACGTGAAACCCGCGTACTGTGGCCTTTATTAACACAATATGTAAAGGGATGTGTGTAGAGCTTGGTGCGTACTAAACCCAAATACAATCACAACTTGTAGAAATGTGCCACAGCACATAGGAAATCCTGCACATCACTGTAGTCACACTTATGTTGCAAGATGTGCTTTAGGTGACGCTCCCTAACAACAATAGCCTTCCTATGTGGTGTCACAGGGATCCCCCTCAAAAGAGACTCCCGTTGGGTATCTGTCAGGTTCTGTTTCTGTTGCAGAACAGACGGAAACTCGGACAGCTGCACTGTAGGGCATCCCAGTAACACCTTCAGCCGACGATGCCATGCATCCACCTGGTTATTAGTCCGTGGGAAGTCCATGTCAGAGACATCACACACATTCCAAAACTTCAAAGGGTAGGACGATGGCAGGCATTGCTGTGCTGAGCAGCGGGATGCATACTTCCATGGTTGGCCTCACACATAATGATGGTCCAGAAATATGCCTACAGGCTGAGCACAGTCTGGTAAGGTAGCCACAATGTCCAGAAATGCAGGTATAACATCTTCCAGTGGTAGGAATGCCAACGCAATCAGCTTGCAGATGGCAATTGAGAAAGCAGTGTCCGTACCATACAGGGCCACAAGGTGGTGATACTGGATCTAGTATCAAATGATCTGTGCAAAATGGAATAGGCACCCCTTCAGAATACTCTTAGGGAATGCCTTACGGCTGGCATGGATTGCTGCCTTCTCAAAATCAGTCATAATATACTGTGGAGCCAAGGTGCATCCCTGTTCTGCAGCCATACCCTTCAGTATCTCCCACATATTGCTGTATGTAGACTCTGATTTCTGTGTCATGAGACAGTACACCAGGGGGACGATCCTTGCTGAGGTGGGGGTGCCAATACATCCATGTAAAGTATACAGCTGATGACATATATCAGCCCATGTGGGAAAGGTGCCATCCCCAAGAATGATGTCAGACCTGCACAGATCTGTCAGATTCTGTGATGTAGTAAGTAGAACCAAGGAATCAGTCCCATCCATATCAGACCTTCTATGGAGGATAAAGTCGCCACTACGGAGTGGATGCTGGCTGACATCAATATCCGCAAGTGTTACTGGAGGTGTGGTCATGGATGCCCATGCCCTCTGCCATACCCTGGTTATACTATGATGCAGGGTGTCACGGCAAGGCATCTCTTGTAGTATATTGTCATCTGCTGTGCGAGGGACACTCTGCATTACCAGGCTTGCCAGGTCATTGCCAGTTACCACCCTCTGGTGCAGTTCTGCTCGCAGTGTAGCCACTTGGGCTGTTGTTGCATCTGGGCCATTCTGGTGTGGCAGTGATTTCAGCAATTCTTCCCCCTCATCCTGATGAACAGTGATGGCATGAACTCTGCAGGCCTTTACTCTCAGCTCGATACATGCCCGGTACCATTTAGGTTGTGCTTCATGCTCCAAATGTTAGTGGTATCTCTCCACTACCAGCATTGGTTTGCCCCGTTGGCTGGGCACTGTTCTGTATCTGTTGCCAAGCTGACCAGGGCTATACAGGTACATGGATTCCATCATGGTAATGCCACTTGTTGATGGCCTTTCGGTATCCATCACAGCCAGTGTAGCAGGGAACAGGATGCAGACACGACTCCGGTACAAGTCAATATCAGACGTTGGGTTAGTTGCTGTACACCACCTTGTGTTGTACCCTCTGAAGTAGCACTGCCTGCCACAGTGGCCCTGTGCAGCTGTCTACACTCCACCTTACTCTGACTGCCTGGTCTGCTAGGGTTTCACTATGTGCAGTTCACACAGCCGTGGGGTTGACAAGTGATTGTAGTCTGGTAGGAGTCTACACAGCTTGCTTGTACCACAGGTTCTACATGTACTCCACAAGCCCCCTTTAACTCCCAGCTGTTGCTGCCGGCCAATTAGGGTGTGGGGCCTAGTCTTAGTTTCAGTGACAGAGGTTACATAGGGAGGTTTTCCTGTGTTGCACCCTTGTCTGCCTACATGGGCCTGCATACTTGTGTACACCAGCTGAAGTGACCATTGGATGGGTTTGGTGACCCCCGCAATATACACATGCTGCTGTAGACTGGGAGGTGAGTTGCTACCCCTGTGTGACAGTGTTCCCTTCTACAATGTTTCTTTCCTGCTGTTGGGTTGGTAGTCTGTGCTTGCCCGGGTTGGCATGTTCCCACCTGCCACTGCACTAGGGGGGCTCTGGCAGGACAGTTACTGTCTATTGCAGGCATGCCTATCCACCTCTTTGGGTTGGTCATGTGGTAAAGCCATTCCCAACAGTGGTACACACAAGGACACTGTGTCCATCATGCTGTGACATGCTTAGCTGGTGTTAAACTAACAGGTATTGCAGTAGCATGTACTTTCTGAGGGGTATGAAGTCTGAAACTCAAATGTCTGTCACTTTTTTCAACCTCTATTCTGCTGTTCCACTACAGTGACAGACGGCCACATGTATGTGGAATTTGGGCTACCCATATTCTGCACAGCTCAGGGCTGCCTGTGCTATTATAAATTGTTAGGGATTATTGGCAGGGATGCTTGTGGTGTTCTTGCTGCCTGTTTGGACAATGCACATGTACATATGCTCTGCTGTGGCTGCAGCTTCTTTGGGTTTTACTGTCAGCTTCCCCGGCATGGTTTGATGTATGGGTTGTGTGTGGACTTGTGAAGCACAAAAGGTATGCTGCATTTATATTTTAAAAGTGTAGGTTTTTGCCTTGTTCTGCTGCTCGGTGTACATTTTAGCCTTGTTCTGCTGCTCGGCTGTGTAGCGCGGCTGTTTCCACTGTCAGGTGGCAGTCAGCGTACTTACTTTAGGGGACGTCTCCGTTTGTCGGTTTTCCCACTGTCATGGATTCCCACGGCATATCTCTCTTTCAGCTGCACCGCTCTACGGTCTAACGGTGCTGCGGCCTTCTCTTTTTGGCATTGTAGTTCGCAGGCATTCGTCTCACGATCTACACGCCGGAACCCGCAAAAAAGGCTATTAGCAGAAGTTCTGAGGTACAAAGTTGTTATTTAAAAAATAAACATCTTTTAAAAATAATGGCATAGCTTTCTTTGATCACATGGCCTTCATTCTCATGAACAAACCACACCAGCCATGAGTAAACTCGACATTATTCACACCCAGCTATGAACTAGTTAGAATATTGGAAGTTCATATGGCAATTAAAGTTGAACTTGGCACAATTACCCAGACTTAAAGATCGTGTAACTATTAGTAGTGTACGTAGCATGTGGGCAGCAAAACTTTGAAGTTTTCATTTTTTTGTGGTTTTGTTATGCTTTTTATTATGTTTAATAGTTTTTATATGTATTAGTTCTACATAACAAAGTCATAATACAATATTTTTTTTAAATGACTAATTGTTTGGTTCAGTTGAGTTTTCATGAAGTTATTTAATAAGCCAGTTTGAAGTTTTACTTTGCTCTGATGAAGTCCTTCCATATGGTTTGGATGAAACTACAACAGTTATGGTTCTTTGAAGACCTTTTTACCTTTTTGTATTATTTCAGGAAGGGTCTGTATATTACTACTACCTGGCTCTTACATTTTTGTGATTATGTTATTATTATGTTGCTATGCCCAAAGATGGTGCATTTCAGGTCAATGCTATTTTTGTAGTACTAAAAAATGTAATGTCTTTGCTCTTGGGATTATCTAGTCACCTGGCTGTAGACTGCTTAAGTAACAAGACTGAGAGCATATACACCTGGGGCTGTGACTAGTGGTAGCTTCCAAATCAACGTGGGAATCCCTCAAGGTTCCAGTCCCTCCAACACAAACATTTTTTTTTCATTTGCATCTGTTCAGATTTGCTACATTTGATTTTGTGATGATACGCAGATTGTACGCTGACTGTATTATGCCTGCAAATGTAAAAAAAAAAAACACTCAGAATTTGGATTAGCATATACTTGACTCTCTCTACTGTTAGCTGAGAAACAATAACATAACTTCACACTTAGCCAAATCTGCTGTATGCTGCCTGGAAAAGCTAAACACATCTAGAGCCTGTTTACTGCATTTCCTGTGCTGCACTTAATTTAAAATCGTTTTTTTTCTCTAAAAACTGAATTTTACCTGATTTTGGCCTAGCACTTAAGTGTGGGGTCATTTATTGCACTGTTGTGATTATTTTGCTGCTTGTGTATCTCTGCTACCTTTAAACTACAACAAAAAGAAAAAAAAAAGCTTGCTTTTTTCCCACTTTTTGAAAGTTAAGAAAGTTCAGTTACAGATTTGCTGTTCTGAACTGTTTGGAAGTTTCTAGAAGGCCAGTGCTTGCTTGGGCTAAAGGGAAGTCTCTGTGTTCACCAGTGGGAGTGGTTAACACTGAACAGCCTGCCTGTCCCTGGAGGAGTGGTTACTACCTAGAAGCTGTAGCTTTATTGGCCATTTTGGGTCAATTCTAAACTCCTTGATTTGTCTCTCTTAAAACCCGGCTGCCTCGTGGTTTTGGCATCTTTTCAGGCTTGCTAGTTGTTGCTGAAGCACCGACCAAGGGGAGAAAACGTTGATAGAAGAAAAGGAGCCACTTTTGTGATTTTAAGTATTTTCTTCTGATTTTTTGTTAAGTTTTACTGCTTTGCCGCCTACTTTTTGGCATTTTCCGGCATGCTAAAGTTTATATCTGTAACAGTAACAGTACTTGGAACACATCTAGAGCCTGTTTACTGCATTTCCTGTGTTGCACTTAATTTAAAATCGTTTTTTTCTCTAAAAACTGCATTTTACCTGATTTTGGCCAAGCACTCAAGTGTGGGGTCATTTATTGCACTGTTGTGATTATTTTGCTGCTTGTGTATCTCTGCTACCTTTAAGCTACAACAAAAAGAAAAAAAAAACAAGAAATCTTGCTTTTTTCCCACTTTCTGAAAGTTAAGTAAGTTCAGTTACAGATTTGCTATTCTGAACTGTTTGGACGTTTCTAGAAGGCCAGTGCTTGCTTGGGCTAAAGGGAAGTCTCTGTGTTCACCAGTGGGAGTGGTTAACACTGAACAGCCTACCTGTCCCTGGAGGAGTGGTTACTACCTAGAAGCTGTAGTTTTATTGGCCATTTTGGGTCAATTCTAAACTCCTTGATCTCTCTCTCTTAAAACCCCACAACTCTCTTTTTGCGCGGTTTTGCGCACTGAGCAGCGTCGGGCAGCGCCGCCTAAACAGGTTTAAACTATTCCAGGCTCCACAAAGTCTGCTCTTCACTTTTCCCTTAGAACTGTTCAAACTCTCAAAGTAATCACTCTATTCTCTTTCTAAAGCCCTGCACTTGCTCAGCTCTTATAAGAAAACACTAACTAACTAAAGCACTACACCCTCCTTGACTTCTCATAAGTATTAGGCTCCCGATTGGTCCTTCCTGATCAAGTGAAAAATCAGTTCCCTTCCCTAATCTGATCAGTAAAAAAACAGTTCCCTATACTAATCTGGTATGTCCAAGGGTCAGTTTCAAGGTTACTCTCCAGTCCAGCTGGTGAATCTGGAATTTTGAGGCAATGTTACAATTGCCTTATGGACACAGACAACCCTCTCCTCCTTCCAACAAACTCTAATACATGTGAGAGATGCAGTTACACAGCCAAACTGGAGGCAGAGCTCTCTCAACCCAAGACTGGCACAGTCAGTCAGGAGGAAAAGGTAACCACCCACACCACAAATCCAGTCTCACACCGACCTATTGCATCTGCATACCCAACACATAAACACACAAAAACATACTCGGAGGCTCTAAATAAAAATCTGCCTAAACAGCAAAGACCTCCTAAGCAGATATCCAAGCAACAGCCACCCCTCAACAATACCCACGAATCACATATCTCACAAAATCAGTGTGCCTCACAATCACAGCCCTTAAGGCCAAACAACACACTAAATACACTTGTTATAGGGGACTGTATTGTCTGGCACACTGACGTCCTGCTCACCAGACTGAACAAGGAGAAGGTCACTGTAAGCTGCCTGTCGGGTGCCAGGATCCGCCACATAATGCAAGCACTCAGGTCACTCCAAAGCAAGTACAAGTATGACTCCGTCATTGTCCATGCTGGTGTGAATGACCTGAGACGTACCTCCCTGGACTACATGAAAAGAGACATAGAGGAGCTCTCTGACCATGTAGCCCAGGCTGGTATGACCCTGACCTTGAGTAGCATCTTGCCCTCACCAAGAATGATGCCATAGTATAAAGACAAAATGATCAGTTTCAACAATTGGCTAAAGTATTGGTGTCATTCAAAGGGGATCCAGTGTCTGTCAGCCTGGGATGACATGCTCGACAAGCCACGTTGCTTCGCTAGGGACGGCTTGCACCTGTCACCCTTAGGCTTTCGTATACTGGCCAAGGCTCTTGCTACCCCCATAGTGCCTTTTTTAGGCAAGGCTCAAAGGACAAACCCACCTCCATAGACAACCCAAGGATAAAAAAAACTAAAGGTAATGCTACTCAATGCCAGAAGTCTAAACCTCAAGATGCACGCACTCGAGGCTCTCCTCAGTATGGAGAAAATCGATGTCTGTGCAGTAACAGAAACCTGGTTCAAGGCTCCTGAGAGCACCCCAGCACTACCAGGTTATAAGTCATATCATGCGTTTCGGCCCCAAAACTCGGACTGAAGCACAAAAGGAGGGGGAGTATCTATATTCATCAAAGATACCTACACCTCCAGGTTAGTGGCACTGCACAAAGCATCGGAAATCATCCATGTGCAACTAACAGCGGGCAAAACTGCCTTTCAGTTTGCAGCCTGCTACAGAACACCTTCCCTATTACAGGAACCCCACTTGGCATTCCTGAGAACACTGGAGAATATGAAGGTTTCTCCAAACACTATGTTATTGGGTGACTTCAACTACCCAAACATTGACTGGGAAAACTACTCAAGCCCAAACACCCTCGCCCAACGGTTCCTTGAATTTATAAACTCTAACGCAATGGAACAACTGGTCACCACTCCCACAAGAGGGAACAACATATTGGACCTGGTCATCACTAACATGGGGACTCTATGTTTCACACCAGAGGTAAACCCCTCATTGGTAAGATCAGACCATAAACAAATTTCCCTGGACATCCATATCCCGTCCCCACCCCCAGCCAAGGAAATCATTGTAAAGAATTTCTCAAAAGCCATCTTTGCACTTCTCAAGACTGAGGTGGAATCCTTCAAAGCCCCTGGGCCAGAGGATAATACAGCCCAATCCACAGAATCCTTTACAAATGCATTCTATGCGCACCTGCAGGAATGCATGGATCATGCTATCCCAAATAAAACCAAGACTCACTCCTCCAAAAAAAAAGACCGGTCTGGTGGATCCCGGACATAAATAAGCTATACAACAGAAGGAGGAAGCTACTACATGACAGAGCAAAATCCCAAAAAGGGAAGGCATCTCTGATCAGTATTAGCAAGAAACTTCGATCCCTCATAAAATCATCAAAGGCCAGTTTCGAAAGAAAAATTGCCCTAGACACTAAAGATAATCACAAGGCCTTCTTTAGTTATGTCAGGAACATGGGCGGAAACTCCCAGATATGCTCTGAATTGTTGCATAACGGTACAAATTATACCGAACCTGCAGACATAGCCAACATCCTGGCAGACAGATTCAGCGCAAACTCCCCCCCCCCCTTCTCCCCCAAAGGAGCAAATGCCTATCCCAACTGAATGTAACCTCCCTGACATCACAAATGCACAGGTGAAAGCTGCCCTCTCCAAAGCAAAAAACACAGCATCTATAGGACTGGCCGGTGTCCCAGGCTGTGTCTTACACAAGCTCCAAGAAGAACTGAACCCTCACATTAAGTCACTGTTCAAACTTAGCCTTACTACAGGATATGTACCCAAAGAATGGCGTACAGCTACATTGGTCCCACTCCACAAAGGTGGTGCCACAATGGACCCCGGAAACTATCGCCCCATAAGCCTGACTAGTCTGGTCTGTAAAGCTATGGAGCGTATTATCATGGAACTCATAAACAAAGACATTGGGAGCCTACAGACACTGGACCCTACCCAATTTGACTTTGTTAAGGGCAGATCTTGCCTCTTAAACCTAGTTGATTTCTTTGAAACAGTTACCAAAGCCATAGATGAGGGCAAGGTAGTCCACACAGCCTACCTGGACCTCGCAAAAGCCTTCGACACAATACCCCACTCGAGCATCATAAATAAGCTTACTAGCTTAAATATCAACCCCTATATCACAAGATGGGTTGCAAACTGGCTCAGAGATAGAACCCACTTGGTCAGAATCACAGGTGCCATGTCCGAATCCAAACCAGTTACAAGTGGCGTCCCACAGGGCTCAGTTCTGGGACCTCTCTTGTTCGGTATATACTTCTCTGATGTTCAGGCTAACACGGGGGGATTATGGCTGACAAAGTTCGCAGATGACTGCAAACTGGGGGCCATAATCGAATCTCCAGCTGACACAAGCATCCTCCAAAAGGGTCTCACAGAGACGGATGCTTGGTGCCAGAGCCACGGCCTCAAGCTAAATGCTAAAAAGTGCATAGTCATCCCCTTTGGGAAAAACAAGGTGCCCACAAATTACCACATAGGTGGTAATCCATTAAATCGGAAGAAGTAATTAGAGATTTGGGGACCAACGTAGATAGTAATCTCTCCTTTGATAATCACGTTGCCAAAGTGGTTAGAAAGACCTTCTATATAGCCCACCTTATCACGAAAGGGTTCGCATCTAGATCAAGAGAGGTCATTGTGCCCCACTACTCGTCACTCATCAGGCCCATAATTGAATACAATGGCCCTTTTGGGATGTACCTTACCCGACACCTGCAGCAACTGGAGAGACCCCAAAAGTACCTCACCAAGAGGATCATGGGCTACAAACAGATGTCCTATGCAGCATGACTAAAGAAACTCCAGCTCTACTCAGTTGCTTACTGCCTACTCAGAGGCGATCTATGCCTGACGTACAAAGCCATGACAAACCCAGAATTAATGGACATGCTCCACCTAAAAAAATCCAAGACCCTTAGAGCTACATGCTCCAGGGACCTAAACCTCAGCACAAAAATAAATAGGACATGCTGGAGGGACAGATTCATTTCCCAGAGGCTCCCCTCACTCTGGAATAGAATCCCAATTCATGTTAGACATAGCCCCTCGCTGTCCCTCTTCAAGCGAAATCTGGACGCGTGGATGGGAAATCACAAATTCACCCCTGGGATCTCTTCTGTGTCCCTGCTAGACAGAGGCACAGTAAACTAATCTTAAAAGGGTACCTTCTGTGACCTACTTACAGAGGCACAGTAGGCTAATCTAATAGGGAGGTGGAAGCCAAATACACTCTGGCTAGACTTATAAATGCCCTAGGGCAGATAGCCTAGTATCTACCTATGAACCTATGAACTTGTTAAGTTAGTCTGCTGACAGTACACCACTAGTCACTGTACCTACATACAATGTTCTTGGAATGGCAGCTGGCAAACATCTACAGTATGATTTTCATACAATCAAAAGTTTCTGATAAGAACTAAAGTGAAGGGTGTCTTTCTGAGAATTGCTGTTAGTAGCTGTTCTTCACTAATGTTATGGACCCTTGGAATAAATGACTCTCTTGGTCTTAATAGCACAATTTGAACTGCTTCTTAGGCACTAACAACACCTATCCTGTCAAAGGTAGGAAACACTCCAAGTATATTTTAAAATGCCAACTTTATTCACTTTCCTGTATAAAGTACTAGACCTCTCTGTTTTTCACATACAAAGTAGACATCTGCATTTTACCATTAAATGTCATTGGCACATTAATTTTTCATTCAGGACCACTTTTCACCTGTATTTATTTTGTCTGCATTGTCATTTCTTCCATTTTCTTATAGACAACAACAGACATTATAGACAGTGCTGCCCTTCTATTTAGTACCATCTTAAACAAAATAAACTTTACTAAATTTTGCAAAAGCAGTAGCAAATAGTTCATAACTAATACACAAGCCATGATTTTTAATAGGCTATTATATATAGCAAGAGTATTACAATAACCAGTATATTGAGGTTCATTACACAATTCTAACACTGTTGTATAGTGCATGACACTTCATTGTAAATACATCATTAAGCACATCATAACACATCCAATAAATGTATTAGGTTTTCTAGAACCTTCAGGAAATTGTTTCAGTATTAGAAAATGACCTTTGGTGTTTCATAAATGACAGATTTTATTATTACCTGAGATGTATGCATTACACCACTCCTTGTATGTAAGGCTCCCCCTGTTAGCCCCATTCTTTACAACACAGTATTCAGTTAGTGAGGACTTTGTTACCAATACTTATGTACTGGCTATAATTACATTGTCTTATTTAATGCTCAAGTTGCAGGTTTGCACTAGGGAATATTCCTTATTATTTTACGAAGTGTTAGGAACAATTTGGTCCAGATCTCTTTTACAGTGGCACAGTCCCATAATATAAACTTCTTTCCTGGACAATTTTATATAGTGAGCACAAAAGATGAGACTGGAAAAGTTATAGAAGCTCTGATTAATCGTGAATCACATACTAGAATTTGAAAATGGACCATATTTGCAGTTTTTCTCTCAAAACCTTTCCCAACGCATTGTGTTCCTAGTTTCTTGTAGAGTCTGTTCTGCTGTTTGAGTATCTGCAGGGGAAACTCATCAGATCTCAAAAGAATGATATTGTATACGTGTGTTTGTGTGTGTCTATATCTGAATCCTACAGATCAAATCTGCCAACATTTAACCATACAGCTTAACTACCGGTGAAAAGTAAAATAATTCAAGTGAGACTCCATGCACTGACCCATCAGAATGTGAAAGTTTGACAGTTTGGAGGGGGAAAGTGGACAGGTTGTTCCAGTGTCTGAACAGAGACCTGAGAAATTTAACATTCCAGTAAGTATATAACTTACATATTTCTCAGGTCCTGTCTGGACACTGGAACATCAGGACAGAATCCAGAGCTAATGAGGGTGGCTTTGGCCATCAAACTTTTAAAATAGTGACTCCAAAAAAATGTTTTTGCCCTACAAATATAGTAAAGGCTGTAAAGTTTAGCAAAGGTATGCAGAGAAGAACAAGTAACCACTGTTGTTATCTCAGTGGGAGTCTAAGTAGGAAAGCCATGGACATACCTTCAGTCCTAACTGAGTGAGCCTTTAGTGGAGCAGTTACCAGGCCATGCAACAAAAATAAATGTTACCAGCACTAAACGTTCTACAAGGAAACAGCTCCAGTACTTATTATTAATGCCCAACCCTCCAGGCATGTCTAAAGGTCAGTTTCCTCTGCTTTCTCCTATTAACCTGGTGAACCTGGGCATCCCGAGGCAATGCAGCAACTGCCTCATGTACACTGATAACCATCTCCTCTTACTTCTCAACACTCAGACGTGCGAGAGATGCACGCATGTATCCAAATTGGAAGCCATGCACTCTTCAGCCAAGACCAGAATAGCTGATCAAGAGGAGAAGGTCTACACTTGCACCACACTACATGGAACACATAGCCCTCCAGAGCATACACCAGCACTGCCTTCACATAAAAACACAAACCACACACCCACCTTCACAGAGGCTCTCAATAAAAATCTACCGAAACAGCACAGACCTCCAAGGCAAAAACACACTCAACCACCACAACACAACACTAATCACGAGAAGCATAACCCTCCTAAACAGTGTGCCACTCAACCAAAGCCCCTAAGGCAAAACAGCATGCCAAACACACTAGTCATAAGTGACTCGATAGTGAGGCACACTGATGTTCCACTCACTAGGTTGAATAAGGAGAAAGTAACAGTCAGTTGCCTGTCAGGTGCCAGGATCCACCGCATAACGCAACCACTCAGGTCCCTCAACAACAGGTACAAATATGACTCTGTCATTCTACATGTGGATGTGAATGACCTGAGATGTACCTCCCTGGACTACATGAAAAGAGACATGGAGGAGCTCTCGGATTATGTAGCCCAGGCAGGTATGACCCTAGCCCTGAGCAGCCTCCTACCATCACCCAGAATGATATCACAGTACAAGCAGAAAATTATTGATTTCAACAATTGGCTAAGTTTCAGGTGTCATTCTAAGCGGATCCAGTATTGTCTGCCTGGGATGACATTATTGACAGACCTCAATGCTTTGCCAGAGATGGCCTGCATCTGTTACCCCTGGGCTTCTGGATACTGGCCAAGGCTCTTGCCACCCCTATAGTGCCTCTTTTAGGCAGTATTGCAAAGACCAAATTACCACCGTAACAACTACAAACAAATGCAATCTGAGGGTCATGCTGCTCAACGCTAGAAGTCTAAATCTCAAAATGCACTCACTCAAAGCACTCCTTAAAATGGAGAACATCGACATTTCTGCTGTAACAGAGACCTGGTTCAAGGCAGTAGAAAGCACCCCTGCACTACCATGCTATAACTCATTCCACACCTTTCAGCCCCAGAACTTGGACCAAAACTCCAAAGGTGGTGGTGTTTCCATATTCATAAAAGATATGCACACCTCCAGACTGGTAGCCCAACATAACGCATCAGAGATACTTCAGGTGCAGCTAACATTGGGTAAGACAGCGATTCAGGTCATAGCCTAAGCACCCTGGAGACTATCAGGGTCCAACCTAACACTCTCATACTGGGCGACTTCAACTACGCCTCCATTAACTGGGAAAACTACTCATGTACCAATGCACTTGCCCAACATTTCCTGGAATTCATTAATTCCAATGCCCTGGACCAGCTCGTTCTTACCCCCACTAGAGGTAGCAACATCCTTTACCTGGGCATTACTAACATGGGCAACCATTGCTCTATACCAATAGTCAACTCCTCCCTGGTTAAATCCAGCCACAAATTAATCACCTTGGATATCCTCACCCCCCCCCCCCCCGCAAAGGTAACTACCATGAAAAACTTCTCCAAAGCTAACTTTGGGCTCCTAAAAACAGAGGTGGCTAATTTCACAGCACCCATTCAATTGGAGAACAGCTGCATGACTGCTGAATCATACACTAATGCCCTGTACGAACACATACACAAATGCATGGATCTTGCCATAGCCAATAGAAACAAGACACTCTCCTCCAAAAAAGAAAGCCAATCTGGTGGTCCCCTGCCATAAACAAACTCTACAACAGAAGGAAGAAACTGATGTGGAATAATGTGAGGTCCCAAGACTGGAAAAACTCCCTTATCAGCCTCAACAAAAAGTTGAGATCCCTCATCAAATCCTCTAACTCTAGCTATGAAAACAGAATTGCAGCAGATAGTAAAGACAACCACAAGGCCTTCTATAGTTATGTAAAGAATTTCCACGGCAATACCCAGATTTGCTTGGAGCTATTGCACAATGGCACCTCCTATACCGAGCCAACAGATATTGTCAATATACTGGCCGACAGATTCAGTGCCAACTTTACCCCTCTCTCCCCCACCAAAGGACCAGTCACAATACCAGTAGATTGCCAGGTAACCCAGTATTACTGCTGCACAGGTTAAAACAGCACTGTCCAAGGCCAAGAATACAGCTCCTATGGGACCTGACAATATATATATATATTTTTTTAACATTTGTTAACCGGGAAAGTCCGACTAGGTTCCACAGATCCTGTTTTCAGCGGAGGTCCGGGGAGAAATGCTGCAGAAGCATGTCTTTAGAATATCCCTGGCTGTGTTCTCCATGAACTACAGAGTGAACTGGCACCTCACCTGTGTGCCCTATTCATTCACAGCCTCACCTCAGGCTTTGTCCCTACCAAATGGTGCACTGCTACAGTCATCCCTCTCCACAAAGGAGGAGCGACTGCAGACCTTAGGAACTATCGCCCCATTAACCTGATGAGTCTGATATGCAAAGCTATGGAACCCATCATTATGGACCTAATAAACAAGGGTATAGGGAATCTCCAAACCCTGGATCCTACATAGTTTGGTTTTGTGAAGAATAGATCATGCCTGCTCAACCTGGTTGACTTCTTTGAGTCAGTCACCAGAGCTGTGGATGAACGCAAGCTGGTTCATACAGCCTACCTTGATCTGACCAAGGCCTTTGAGATCATTCCCCACTCAGGAATCATAGAAAAACTCACTAAGCTAGGCAACAACCCCTATATCACTAGGTGGGTTGCAAACTGGCTCACAGATAGAAATCACAGTGTGAAAGTAGCTGACTCCAAGTCAGACTGCCGACCAGTCATGAGTGGAGTCCCACAGGGTTTGGTCCTGGGTCCTCTCCTGTTTGGTATCTACTTCTCTGAAGTCCAGGCCAACATGAAGGGTCTCTGGCTGACAACATTCGCAGATGATTGCAAGTTGGGTGACCTAATTAACTCCCCAAGTGATGTTGACATCCTACGGAATGGCCTCACTGAGACCAACAACTGGTGTCAGAACCATGGCCTTAAGCTCAATGCCAAAAAATGTGTCGTCATTCCCTTTGGGAAAAACCTGGTTCCCATGAATTACCACATCAATGATAGTCCACAGAACACAGAAGGCATTATAAGAGATCTGGGAACACAGGTTGACAGCAGCCTCTCTTTTGAACAACACATTGCCACTGTGGTCAGAAAGCCCTTCTGTGTGGCATATCTCATTACTAAGGGTTTTGCATCCAGGAAGAAAGAGGTCATTGTCTCCCTCTACTCTTCCCTCATTAGGCCAATCATCGGGTACAATGCCCCATTTGGCATGTACCTCACTAGACACCTGCAACAACTGAAGAGGCCGCAAAAGTACCTCACAAAGAGGATCCTGGGCCTTAAACACTTGTCCTATATGGACAGACTCAAACAACTCCAACTATTCTCTGTCTCATATCGCCTACTTAGAGGCAATCTCTGCTTGACTTACAAAGCCATGTCTAACCCAGCTCTGTCAGAAATGCTACATCTAAAGAAATCCCAATGCCTCCACACTACATGCTCCAGAGACCTCAACCTCATTGCCACAATCAACAGAACATGCTGGAGGGACAGGTTCATAACACAGAGACTGCCCATGCTATGGAATAGACTTCCCATACATGTCAAACAGAGCACCTCACTGGCCCTCTTCAAGAGAAATCTTGATGAGTGGATGGGAAATAGAAAAATCCCCCCAGGGATCACTCCAGTAACTCTACTCGACAGAGGCACTGGAAACTAAGGTCGGGTGGCATGATGCCAGGGTAATCCTATGGGCTAGGCTTGTAAAGGCTCCAGGGCCATTAGCCTAGGGCACACCTATGAGCCAATGGACCTATGCAGTCTGAGTTTTATTTTTCCAACATTATCTTGGCAATCTTCTGGACAAGCCTAGCTGCTAAAAGACTGACAAAAAGTTGTTCATATTTCCTGAAAGCCTTTGTGAGATCCAAATAAAACCTAAACTGTCTATGAACATCTAATCAATGCAACAAGTACTCTTCTTTGTTAGAGTAGTTAGGGAAAATACTAGCAGGTGAATGAAATTATTTAGCTTACTCTGAGTGGCTACTTTGGGAGTAAAGTATGGTTTTGTCGTAAGGGATATTCAGTCCTGATGGTAAATAATATAGGAGGCACTGTGGAGATACAGCTTGAAGTTCAGAAACTTCTTTTTGAGGTAAGAGCCATGAAAAGGGTTGTTTTCCATAATAAGAATGTGTAATTAGTTGAACCTAGCAGTTCAGAAGGAGGTGTCATGAAACTCTGGAGGACAAATTTCATATCCCTAGCTAGAGATGGCTTACATACCAGGGATCTCAAATACAAAATGGCTTTGATGAAAACCTTACATGATTGGTGTACAGCTAGTGAATAAGCTGAAAACCTTCATGAAAAGAGGAAATGACTGCTAGATGTACCTTGGTTAAGGAGTATCTCACTCCTTTGTTGTACAAATAAAAAGGCTAACACTTCATCTAATGGAGCTGAAACTGGTAGATGTTCCTGTCATAAGTCCACATCAATTTTTTTTTCATTTGCTTTCATAAATTCTCCTGGCTGAGGTTTTCTAAGAGGCTGGAATTAGCTTAATAAAATCTGGAGGGAACAGAAATCTGCTGGCCATTATTGAATTGGAGAAATCAAGCAGTGAATCAAAAGTACTGAAAGCCTGGATGAAGCTGTCAGGATAGGTGACTTATCAGAGCAGAGCTCTGTGGGATAAGAAGGGATTTCTTCTTTAGATGAGGCCAAAGTAAGAATAACCAAGTCTGGTGGGGCCAGAAATGTGATACGTGAATGAAAATAAGTTGAGCCTTGTAAGCTTTGGCTTTCTGTAACAGTCTTGGTAATAGGAGAAGAGGATTAGGCAGAGAGGATACCTTTGGATCAGTTGTAGAAGAATGCAACTTTGTGTGCCAGTCCCTCTTGGAGAACTATACTAAACACCTAAGGGAATTTGGTGCTGAATGTCAAAGCAAAATGACTGCAGTAAAGAGTTCCCCACTTCTTGAATATGCTGTGTGCCAAGTTGCTGTTGAGAGACCATTCATGGGATAGTAGAATCTGTCTGCTCAGTTTGCCTGCAATCAAATTGGTAGACCCAGGTGTGTGCATTGTTTTCAGAAAGCATTGCAAGACTATCATCCATTCTCATACACCCATTGCTTCACTGCATATGGGGATATGATCAGGTTCCTCCTTGTTTGCACACATACCATATCAGCACCATTTTTTAACACTTTTATTAAATTATCACTTAAGACATGAGCAAACATACATTTATATAAAAGAAAATAATCCATATTAGCATGTTTCCACTTACATACATTTTACACAAAATATGTTTTTTTTATAACTACCATAAGTCTGACATTATATAAATTGCTCAATGCCTGCCTTCCCTTCAACCTCAATCCACTTCCCGCACATTATTCTACATATATTGTTCCCACAATTCCAATTTATTTCTATGTAATTTTTTCCTTCCATTTTGTAAAGATCACACTTCCAGATCTTTTATCTCTGTTACAATATTCAGTACTTCAAACACAGCTGGTTTAGACTTTGATTTCCATTTTCTAGTAATTACTTTTTTGGAAGCCACCAGAATTAAACTTAACAAGTCCAGGCAATTCAGAGTCTGTGTCCCAGCTCAAAAGAACCATTTCCTTAGTTACACCAATTTTCTCACTCAATATTTCTGACAGAGTATTCCGTAGGGAATTTTAAAAATCTGCCAGCTCATTATACTTCCAAAACATATATTCCGTTACCTCTTTCCTTCTCATCACACCTCCAACATTTGCCATCTGCCTGAGGAAAAATTCTTTGGAGTCTGATTGGGGTATAAAAATACTTATGTAAACACTTCCAAGCAAAAAGTCTAAATCTTCTAGACTTTGTTGCATACATGTCTTTCCATTGTTCTATTGTAAATTGCTTATTCAGTCTCTCTTCCCAATCTTTTTTAATATGCTCTTGACTTTTGTAGTTATTGTGTAATATTTTATATGCCCTACTAGTTAACTCTTTTTTAACAGCAGCTTTTACTATAGATTCAACTAAAAACTCTACTAGTACAGATCTTTCACTTAGGATTCCCCTACCCCTTTCTTGTTGCCCATACTCTGATATAATTTACTGGTAGGGAAGGCAGCCTCTAGCATGCATTCCAAATGTCTTCTTGGTCTCAGTCCATTCTCTTACATTTCCCTCTTTAGTTATTTGCCTCAATACCTTGGTTCCTTTGCCAGTAGATTCCAGCCCCCTCTTAACTATTCTCTGTACCTCTACTTGCAGTCATCCCTATCAGCAAAATCTCCTTTCTCCATTCTCATGTAGCCTAAGTTCTTAGAATACTTTCTGCTGCTTTATGAATATAATATTATGTGTGGCTGTTGTTATTCTCACTGCTTTCAGAATCCCACTTTGCCCTTATTTCTTGAATCCCCCCACCCCGTTTCATCATCATCCCTTTCCACTTTGAATTGTAACTTTCTGCTTGTGTTATGTATGAGTATTAATTGTGTAGCTATAAATATCTTTTCCTATCAGGTGATCCTAAACCATCTTGTTCTATTGGAAAGATCAGCTTAGCCCACTTAACCTTAGTTCCCTTTCCCTGCCAGATGAATTTCTTTAACTCTTTATTAATTATTGTCCACGACTTCTCCTTTGGTTGCTAAAAATATGCCTGACCTGTATATATAACTAAAGGGACAAAAATATTTTTACTGCTTGTATCTTATTATCCATATCCATAAACAAGAGCTTCCAGGTTCTCAGTTTTTATATTACATTTTGGTTTAGTCTCTCCCCACATATCCTTAGCTGCCATAAGAAAAACCTTTTTAATCCATACTCCTAAATACTTCATCTTATCATGTTCCCATAATGGGTACTGCTGAACCAATTCATGTGTGTGTGTGTGTGTGTGTGTGTGTGTGTGTATACAATTTACAGCTATAGCCTTTGTTTTACCTTCATTAATGTTTTATCCAAGAAGTTTCAACACTATCTCAAAATGTTCCACAACATTGAGATGTCCTTTTCTGGATTTATCATCTGCAAATAAAGCCAGCTTTTCTTGATTACTATAGAAATTATATCTTTGAATTTCAGAGTGCCTTATTTTCTTTGCCAGTGACTCTAAATTTAAATCAAATAAAAGGGAAACTCTACCTGGTTCCTCTGTAGACACAACTTATCAGAGAAGAACTCTCCCAGTTTAATTCATGCCTCAGATTCCTCATATATCCACCTAATTAACCTGGTTAACATAACAGGGAATGCAAATACTTCCATTGTCCTACTCATAAAATCTCAGCTTAGTCTGTCAAATGCTTTCTCCACATCAAGACCCACCAACATCAGCAGTATTTTCTTACATTCTGCTTCCCTCTGGGTCATTATTCCATTAATGTTATCAAAGATTTACCTCCCACCACTAAATCACATCGATCAATGTCTATCAATTTTGGCAACACCTTTGCCATTCTTTTAACTATTATAGACATAAACATTTTATAATCATGATTTAAAATTAAAATGGGTCTATATGAAGCTAGGTCTGGTTGGTGTTTAGTGTCTTTAGGTTATTTCAGTCACCACAGCTTTCTTCCAGGATGTTGGTGCTTACCCCTTTTTAAAATACTGTTAAACAAAACCTTCCAGTTCTTTATCACTGTCTTCCCTCCTAGCCTCCAAACTTCCAAAAAATAGCATTTATTCCTGCAGACTTTCCCAAAGAATGATTATACAGCACTGTTTTTATCTCATTTCCTCCTCTCTTAACTGTTAATTGTTAAGCCTCATCTATATCTAACCTAAGTCCTTTTTAGGGATTTTCATAAAATTTCTGAAATATCTCTAATGCCTATATAGGATCTCTGGTTATTTTTCTTGTTATAGACTATTCCCTAAGTCATTGCTTTGTTTTGTGCTCTGGAGTTATTATCAAAAAACAGTTGCAAAACAGCAATATTTCTAAACTCATGCATATTCTCTAGGTACTCCCTTATTTTCCCTTTAGCAGTCTGCAGTTGTGCCTCTTCTTGTTCTGTGAGATCCCCTTATTCTGCAATACTTTAACCTTTTTCAGATGCTCTAAACAATTCATGTTACTTCTTAACCATCTCTATTTTTTCTTTTATTTTTACTCTATTTTAAAACTCCACTTCCATTTTATACCACTCACTAGCTATAATTTCTGGAAAAAGTTATATCTTCCCAAATAACTCCTGGATAATGTCCACTGCCCATTCCTTAAATTCTTCTGTTTTTTAACAGGTAGGTTGGTAAGTGCTCGTGTCTCATTTGTACTTTATTACTCTATATTTTTATCTTAGTTGTTATTGGTGACATGATCTAAAACAGTTATTGGATGTGTGTCAAAGCTTTCAATTAAATGCCCGTATTCCTGGAAATATCATACCTGATGTCCATTTTCATTCATTCATTAACCACTAGGTTCAGACCCAACCCACAGATCTGACTTAGAAACTTCTTCCAGATTGTAGGATTCATGAACTCTCGAGCTTCTCCCTTTACCCATAATGGCCCACCAACCGAACATACCTCACATCTTGTTTTCTGCCATTGCAGACAGGCATGGATTGTGAGCTCTTGAGTGTTAGGAGTAGTTTATGCTCTGTTTTTTTTTCATCTAAGTGAGTTTTTCCATTTAGTTTCTTCTTGCAAATTATACTTGGTTCGCTATACATCCTGTCTACCCTTTTTATTATTACATTCTTTTTTCTCCCCAACCGTCCTTTTTCACACTTTTTGAGTATATCTCAATACCATTGTTGGTAGTCTTTTCTTTCCTTAAAAAAAAACAAGTCTGTATTTCTGGATATATCCTCTTGTTATTTTTTGATTAATGCTTAGAAATATTGGATAAAACTTCCAGATTTAAAAAACATATATTTTGTGGGCACAAGATTCCAAACTCTGACGCCTACATCAAATGTGTATGCTGCTTTGATCCAAAACACTTTGAGGTAGATTGTGACATTTGTGCTGGCTTTAATTATAGAGCTGTGATTGCAGGAAGAGTAAACTTATCCTGAGGGGTCTTTTTCCTTCCAAACACTCTACTCCAGTTGCTGGGGTTCAAATCCCTAAAGAAGTTGACAAAAATGTTGACTCTGTTACAAAGGACAAGAATTCATGTAAAAGGTCTCTTGATCATCCTTCCACCTTGACTTCAACTTCAGCTCTTTCATCAAAGCCACCAGCAAAACTTTTTAAAAAGTCAGATCCATCCATTTTGGATCTGAAGCCAAGAATTGAAATATTCCCTCAGATCCTCACTCCCCCTTTGCTTTTGGAGCTAATCCCTTCCAAGTTACTATCTCCATTCCTTAAACAATCACCCAGAAGACATTCTAGGCCCTCTTCAACAGCTTTGTCTCTTCAATCCACCAGGAGCCTATCTGAAACAGATGTGGATAGGATGATGGGAAGTTCTACAGGATGCAGTCTTTTCAGCTCCAACCCCATTGGGTCCTGAGAACCTCCATAGAACCACACCACCTTTGATTTCTCCTTCTTTGATCCATCCTTCAGTTTTGTAGTAGTCATATCTGAAATACTTGGGGGAGTGGGCATCTTCCTTGGATCTGAAGGTCATTGCTACTTCAACTCTGATGGTTTCTCTGAGTTGACCAGCACTGTGTACCTTGGAGCTGGAGGACTCCCAGAGCTGAAGCATTGACATTGGCTCCTGGGTTTTGGAGTCAACTCCAAAGTTGTTGGAGCCATCTCTTCCCTTCAGAGTCTCAGCATTAGGTAGCTTGGTTCTAACCCTCTCCTTGGGTGGGGTGGCTTTGGGACTACAGGAGCTGATGATCCGAGAAGGTCCATTGCCAGATCCATCAGTTTCTGCTTCCCCTAGCACTCTGCTTTTGAGGTAGTGGAGTGAGTGTTCTCTATGCCTAGAGAACAATGTCCTCTTTGGATCAGACTTCTTTATCTCATTCAGTTTTGCATCCTGAGCCTTAATCATCCCTTGCACTGGGGCAGACAGTCAAAACTAACCTCCACTCCACCCATCACACTATCATTATCTCTTCCGATACCCCCCTGGCGCATCCCACAGAGGATGTCCCTTGGAAGAGTATGTGCAAGATGAGGCACTTAGACTCCCCACAAGAGTCTGACACTGAAGACACTGATTTTAATGAATGATGATGTCTCATTTGGAGACATCTTTGAACTCCTTAAACAAAGAGGTTGTTGATCTCCTGATTACCCTTCCCAAGAAGAACCAGTGTTTCTGGAGGCTCTCAGGTTTGAACCATCTACCTCCTGGGTGACTCATCCCACTGATGAACATTTAGATCTGGTCTCTCAGTGGGCATAGAAGAAACTGGACATGGTCAAGCCTATTCCCAAGAGAATAAACAAAATCCTTGCACCTCCAAAAGACAATCCACAGTGGAGTAAAGAAGTGACAGTTGATGCCATGGTTGTTGCCCCAGACATGGAAAAAGAACAAGTGGAACAGAGTTCCTCTGTCCATCCCCCTAACAACAAGGAGTCTAGGGCACTGGACAGGTTTGGGAAGCATGTTTATGCATCAGTGACCTTCACATTAAGGTCACTTAATTATATGGCACATTTTGCCAGACTTCAAAGAGATATGATCAAGGACCTTACAAAATCTCTTTCAGAGACCATGTCCTCCAAGGAAGGGAATATAAATTCCTTGGAGCTGACTACCATTCAATCAATATCTAATTTGTCCATGAGGTTAATCTCTCATGCTGCGGAAGGTACCTCATGGACGGCAGGTTCAGGCATTTCCATTAGGAGACATGCCTGGATGCACTTGTGTGATTTTGTGGAACCATTTAAATCTTCTTTCATCAATGCACCTTTTGATGGATCTTTGCTGTTTGGCCCCAAGGTAAATGACACACTTTCCAGGTGTGAACAAGAAGGAAAGACACTGTCTGCTGTGAACATACATTTTTTACTCCTCAAAGGTTATTTTCTAGGAATCAGTGGGGTGGTAGAAAGATGTGATTCAAAAAATCCCAGGGTCTCTTTCAGGAATTACATGGAGATAGTTCCTCCAGGGGCAGAGGTGAAAATTCAGATGGAAGATACCTCCCCATGGCAGAGGTGATCCTCATAACCAGGGATATAGAGATTCTTTCTCAGACAGACCCTATCAGTGCTCCTGAATGGAGGTCTGACTGTCCATCTCTGGAGGCAGTCAGGGGTCATCCATCCCTGCACCAGTGAACCTGGATAAATATCACAAAAGACTTATGGGTGCAGGGGATAATATCCAGCAGAAGTTCTATTATACCCTTTTCCCAATCCCCTCCAGCAGTTCCAAAGAAGATCCTCAATGTTCCACTCAGTCAGCGAGAAGCAGCTTCTCTAGAGATAAAAAAAGCTGCTAGAAAAAAAAAGAGTTATTCAAGAGGTACCCCCAGACCAGAGAGGATCCGGAACTTATTCAAGGTTATTTTTGGTGCCAAAAAAGACAGGGACTTGAGACCAATTTTGGATCTCAGCAGACTAAATAAGTCTGTTCAGTATGCAAAGTTCCAGATAGTCATGGTTCAGTCCATTCTTCCATTTCTTTACAAGGATGACTGGATGTGCTCAATAGATCTTCAAGATGTGTACTGTCATCAAAATGAACAGGTGCTCCCAAAGATACCTACACTTATGGCTGGGAGCCAGGTATTATCAGCTCTGGGCACTGCCCTTTGGTCTCACTACAGCCCCAAGGGTATTCACAGAAATGCATGGCAGCCATAGCAGCTCACCTGAGACCACTGGGATTCCGAGTGTTTCCATATCTAGATGAGTGGTTCCTGACTGCTCCAACCAGGCACCAACTGATTCAAGCAAGTGACTACTTACTCCAGCTGTGTTTCTGTCTCAGAATATCAATGAATTACAATACTTCTCAACTCATATTGACTCAGAGTTTGGAATTCATTGGTGCTCATCTGAATACTCAGCCAAATAACTTCTCTTCCTGTATCTCAAATAGAAAACATTCAATTCCAGGTCAAGAAGATAATATAAAATTATTCCCTTCCATCATGTCTGATACTTCAAACCATGGGATCCATGGCAGTGGCAATCACCCTTGTACTGCTTGCCAGGTTCCATATGAGAATCCTTCACTGGACACTTGCCACTCAATGGTCTATTTTCAAACACCCATTATCTATGCCAATCAAAATTACTCAAGCATGCAAGAATTACCTTTTATGGTGGATCAACTCCAGGCAACTCTACAAATGCCATCTTTTTATTCTCCATCAACTTAAAGCCACAGTGACCACGTACGCCTCTCAGCTTGGGAGGGGGGCATTTCCAGGGAAGGACAGCCCAAGGCAGATGGTATCCCAAACAGGCCATGATGCATATCAATGCCCTGTAGATGAGTGCTGTCTGTCTAGCATTGCAGGCCTTTTAAAACACTCTCCCAATTGGCACTATTGCAATCCAGATGAACAATATGTCAGTAGTCTGTTACATTAACAAACAGAGGGGAAACCAGATCTTATACTCTTTGTTGAGACGCTATGAGAGTATGGCAATGGGCAGTCCCTTCCAATTGCTTTTTGATAGCAATCCACACCCTGGGGAAATCCAGCATGATTGCAGATAAGTTAAGCAGGTCCATTTTGATGCCTCACGAGTAGTCTCTCCCTTCCTCTGGACTCATTTTTTACATCTACCATGGATTTTGGATCCAACTCCAAAGCTTCTGTCTCATCCAACAGGCATGATTCACCCAGACTTAACAGGCCTCAAGCTGAAATGTGGTTTCTCCAGTTCCATTGATTGCTAGACAGTCCAGGCTATCTTCCCCTGTCCATCACATTTTATCTTCCCTTAAAGCTTCCACCAGAAAGATTTACAAGATCCCTTTTTAGCACTGATTTCAAATGTCCTTGACTTTTTAGCCACAATTTTCAGTGAAAGTGCTAGTTCCTCGGCTATTGCAGTACAATTAGCAGCCATTTCCAAATTTCATCTGGGACTAAATAATTTGACCTTAACTTCCTCCAAACTTTGCAAAGCCTTTCTAAGAGGAACCTTTTTACGTAGACCTCCTTTAAAGGATCCTACTCCTCTTTGGGAGTTAAACATCATACTTCAGGCCTTGACTCAACCTCCCTTTGAACCTTCTGCTAAATCTGATTTAAAATTTTTGACTTGGAAAACTTTTTTCTTAGTTGCTACTGTATCTGCCAGAAGAGTGTCTGAAGTTTAAGCATTGTCCTCTAAACCTCCTTATTTAGTTTTTATGAGGATAGGGTTTCTGTATGGACCAATCCATCCTTTTTGCCAAAGGTAGTTTCCGAGTGTAATATTAATCAGGTCATTAATCTTCCAGTGTTTTTTCCAGAGTTGCCACTCTAAACCACCCGATCACTTTTCTGTCCCTATTCACACTTCTCCCCACCCACTCCTATATCTCTCTCTCCTATTCCCACCCTATACAAATAACCCCTCCCCTCCTTTCCATCCCCCATTCCACATACTATCTTCTTACTATTCCTATCATCACAAACCAACTATACCATTTACCTCCCAACCAATACTTTCTACCTCCTCTACACCTTAAGGATACCTACTACAACAGTATGCCATTCAAGCCTACAATCACTCTTCCTCTAATACTACTTCTCCTCCTCCTCTCCTGCCTTCACCAGCTCACTAGTCTCTCTGATATATCTCACTCCCCCCTTACACACCACCTCTTCATATCATCAACAAGAGTCACCCCCTGCAAATTTTATATCTCCCTGCCTCTTCTATCACAATGCTATTCTTCTCTTTCCAAAAATAACTCATTCCTCATAACAGAAATTCAGCCCCCTTTTCAGTCACACCCAACCTCCAATTCCACCTTGATCCCAAACAAATGCTAAGCACTGTACATTCCTTTTTTCTCACATTCTTCAACTTATCTCTATTCTCCTCTCTGGCAACATTTATCCCAACCCTGGGCCCTCAGCCAATCAACCTACCAACTCACCCTTATCACCTCCCCCCTCCCCAAATAAATCACTTATTTTTGCAACATTGACAACCCAGAGTTATGCAACAAAATACCCAACTTTCACACCTGGCTCCTCCACAACCATCCTGACATCCTCTCTATCACTGAAACATGGCTACAACCTCATATAAATGACCCCAAAATTACCCCTCCCAAGTATAACATCATAAGAAATGACAGAACCCATAAGAAAGGTGGTGGAGTAGCTCTACTGTTTTCTTCCTCCCTATATGTAACTCCCCATACTAAGCTCATACCCCAATTTGGCACTGCTGAGCTAACCCTGGCACTCTTAAATATAAATAAACACAAAAACATATGTATTGCTGCTTTATACATTCCACCTAGCAATAATATCACTATTTTCAAGGAAATCCTCTCCTGGTTCTCATCTAACATAAGCAATGAAACTATAATTCTAGGTGATGTTAATATCAATTGGGCAACCATTCAATCTCCCACTACCTCAGACAATTTAAACCTATATAACTTCACCTAGTTAATCAACTCACCTACTAGTCCCTCTAACGACAGCTCCTCTGGTAGCATTCTGGATTGGATACTAGTTTCTCACCCCCATACTACTTCTGATAAGGCACCCTTCCTGACTGTCTTAGTGATCATCTCCCCACTTTCGCTCATTGTTCACCCACCTCACTACATCTATCTTATAATTATATTTCCACTCACTCTCTTAAAAACGTCAACCCTCACACCTTCTCTGACTCTCTAAAGCACATTAACTGGACCCTTGTAAAATCCCACTCCTTGGATGATGCTGCTACTTACTTTAGTACTACTTTCATTAACCTGTTTAATAGCTTTGCTCCCCTTGAACTAAAAGAGTTAATACAATACTGCCCCTTGGATAACCAAAGAGACTGCAACCCTAATGCACCTCCAGCACAAATCATGGAAACATTACCAGAAACACAAAACGTCTTCCACCCTGACTGACTATAAGCAACTTTGTAACACAGTCAAACAACACATAGCCTCTGACAGAAAATCCTACTACTCCTTACTTCAAAATAACCACAAAACTAACCCTAAAATGTTCTGGAATAGTATCTCTACCCTCCTCCATCCTTTGGTAAAAAAAGAAAACTCATGTCCAGATCCTAATGCCTCTGATCTCTCCTTAGCTACCCAATTTAACTCCTTTTTCATAGACTGAATAGCTAAACTCACCACATCCTTCACAAATAATATACCTACTTCCCCTAATATACCCTCCTTTAGCAACAAAACTACTCAACCCCCGTACTCTCAAACATATTCCTATCTCTACCATAAAAAAACTCCTACATAAATTGAAACCATGTTCAATTGCCCCAGATTACCTTCCAGTTAGCTGCCAATAGCAAAGCCTTCCCCATCTCCATCCTAATAAACCAGTTAATTCAAGAATCTTATGTACCATTACTCTGGAAAAAAAAAAGCCTTTATTATCCCCTTTCACATAACCAATATCTCCAATTTCCGGCCAATTGCCATTCTTTCCCCATCCCTAAAATTTTAGAAAAATGCATTCATCTACAACTATTACCCTACCTGTTAGATAACCACTTGCTAACCCCCACACAACATGGTTTCAGGCCTGGACACAGCACCACCACCGCTCTCTTTTCCTTCCTTGAAACTGTCAATTCCACACACAACTCCGGCAGTATTGTATTTACCCTCCTGCTCGACTTAAGGCCTTCAATACCATTTCACATAACCTCCTCTTGTCTAAATTCTCTCATCTTAATCTAACCACCTCGTCTATCAATTGGCTCTCCAGTTACCTCTCTAACAGGCAACAATCCATCAAGTGGAAAAACTGTACTTCCCCTATCCCTAATACTCTCACAGGAGTACCACATGGTTCCATATTAGGTCCTGTACTATTTAACATATTCATTAATGACTTCCATCTGTGTATTCCTAATGCTAAGGTCGTCCAATATGCAGTTGACTCTACAATAATCTGGTCTGCTGAATCCCTCCCCAGACTTCAGAAACTAATTCAAGAAGTCTTTTTTCTACTGAGCACTGGATGTTAAATAATCACCTAGTAGTAAATGCTTCCAAATCCAAAATCATGATATTCACCCCTTCAAAGTATACTAAAATAGAAAAGAACTCTTTCTTCATAACTAGCCAAAACAAGACGCCTATCAAAATCATACCCCATACAAAACTACTAGGTGTCACTATTGACGAATAATTAAAATTTGACATTCATCTTCAAACAAACATAAAGAAAACCCACCAAAAACTAGGCTTGCTCTGCCCCCATTACCACTACCTTACTCCTTCAACTAAGCATGTCCTTTCTACCATCTATCTCCTCCCTCTTATACAGTGCCCCCCTCCTTACTAATCTCCAATCCAGTCTAAAGACAAAACTAGCTTCCTGCTATAACAAAATCTCAAAGTTTGCCACTGGAGCCAAATCCTCCACTCACCACTGTAATGCCCTCCACAAATTAAATTGGCTTGAATTGCCTCACCATCTCTCTTTCATCCAACTTACTAATGAACATAAACTCATCTTTAAATCTTTTTTCTACCCATCCCTTGCCTCCTCTCTCAAACTACATCAGCCTGATAGACCACTCAGGTCTAACAATCAGAACCTGCTCCAAGTACACAAACCTGCATGCACCCCAGGCAAATTCCTTTTATCCTTCTCTCTATCATAACTATGGAATTTCATCCCACCACATATTCGTACCACCAACAACCACTCCACCTTCAAGACCTTGCTCCATTCCAACCACTCATCTTTCTGGGAATGTTCCTGCTCCCACCCCACCTGACTCCCCTGTTCTCTCAACTCAACTATAACACTGATCCCAAGTATCTATATTCCACCTTATCTCCTCCTACACTCCTTGCTACTTTCTAATATACTTATAGCCTCACTTCACTTATAACCCTGGACCATCTTTTTTCTCTGATTTCTTTTTTCAACTTGACTTGTGAAGTTCATTACCTCTACTATTGTAGGCTCTATATTAGAACACCGACAAAGCCATTAATCTAACGACCTTATCATCAAAAATGCCGATGATAGAACTAAATTTTGTGGGAGGCTGTGACCCCCACACCCTCCGCTAATTATATATACCAAACTCTGAGATAGTGCTACAATGAGGAAAGGGGAAATTTCTTCACTGTAACACATCTCACAAAACACACTTCTATCACTGGCATTTTCGATGATAAGGCCGTTCAATTAACAGCTTTGTTGGTGTTCTAATATAGACCCACTATTGTAGACCATGTAAATCTGCTTATATATAGATACTACCTTTGCTTGCCCTGTTGAGCATTTTATATCATTATATGTTTTTTTAAGACATCTATTACCCCGTCATATACTACAAAATTTTAAACTATGTAACATTTTGTTGGTTTATGTCTAATTTCTTTTTCATTTGTTTAACCTTGTTGGATCTTTTCTTCCTAGGACTCCATTGAAAACTGGCTCTTTGGCCCAATGTACTATCCTGGCAAACAAACTGTAAATAAATAAATAAAATAAATAAAATAAATAAATAATTTTTTTTGAACAAAGGTGAATATTTGCTATATTTGTTAGATGTACACTGACAATTACGTTTCTACCTTCACAGAATTAAGGCTCTAAAAAGTCTGAGCATACCTCTCAACTGAACAGATCTTCACAGAATGTCCAGATTTTTACCTCATATTTTTGGCCTGTTTCTCATAAAATTGTAGTTTTCTGGCTATTCATTGATTGTTGAAGTCAAAATATAATGGCAGACATTTAAGTTTCAGACTTCATACCCTTCGGAAAATTCATGCTAATGTAAAACATGTTATTCTATCAACGTTCTAAGTTTGTAAGAGCAATATTTAAAAAGTCCCTATTTGGGGGCCTTTGTCCCCCCATTATTTATGGCTTTTTCCAGATTTTTTTCTTCAAAGAGGTTGAGAGGTATGAGTCCGAGCAATTATTTGTCTCTTTTTCTGTTTCAAAACTAGGCAAACCAGTATATAAAGTTACTCTGGCCAAATGGATAACTGATTACATTGCTTTTGTGAGCATACCTTTACCAAAACCACCGACAGCCCACTCTACCAGGTTTATGGCAGCGTCATCAGTGTTTTTGTCCAGAACTGCCTTGGATGATATTTGTGCAGCTGCAACTTGGGCTAATTATCGTACCTTTATTACTCATTATGAACTGGATCTGCTCTCTAGGGCAAGAGCAGCCTTTGGCTCAGTGGTGCTCAGGAATATCCTTTCTTAGAGTTGTCCTGGGATTTAGGTAACTGAGGACTCTGTCCCAATGGTTGAGGAATGAATGAAAATGGACAACATTGGATAAAAAAGTTATGTACTCACCAAAACATTCCATCTGTGTTGTCCATTTTTATTCTTCTTCAACTTCCCACCCACCTACTTGTTCTACTTCTGGAGAGATTGAAGAGTATGGGAGGAACCTTGTTTCCTTCCAGCTTCCATTCCTTTCTTATTTCCCACTGTCCTATTAATGTTATAGGCAGGAAACTAGATCTGAGGTATATTTGGTTGGTGGGGCATTATGGATAAAGGGAGGAGCTTGAGACTTCAAGAATCCTACGATCTGGAATAAGCAGCCGAGTTGGATCTGAGGGTCGGGTCTAAATCCAAGGGTTGAGGAAGAATGAAAATAGACAACACAGATGGAATGTTATGGTGAGTACATAACTTTTTTCTGTCTAGTCTAGCCCAGTTATTGTAACTTGTGGAGTAATATGTAAATTCTCTCCAAGTTCATACTACTGAAGTCACATCTTCCATACAAATATTTTCATAACTTTCTTCAGAAATGTATCCTTTTTTGTTATATTTTCCCTTCTAGGTCCCAGATACATCCTCACTGCTGCAAATCAAGCCCCAGTCCCTACCTGTAAGTAATATTCCCATCTGAAAGCTGATTATTTCTCCCCAAATTTTCTTAAGCTTCATAATAGGACTTTTAAGTGGAATATATATACACGCCAGCATAATCCTCCTCCCTCCAGTAGCTACTTACTATCACAAATCTACTGTTACTATTTTTTCCTTGTCTAACAGTATTGGAACTCATCTAGCAATTACTATAAGTATTCCCTTTTCCTTTGTCTCTGATACTCTACTGAATATCCCTCCTGAAATAATTTCTTTATCAAATTTGCATGCTCGTGTCTTTCCAAGTGTGTCTGCTGTAGCACTGGTATTTGTGTTCTGCATTTCTTAATATAATTCAATACTCTTTCCTTTTGTCTACACCTGTGAGGCCATTCAGGATCCAAACTAATATGTTTAGTGTAGTCATTATGATAAGAAGTTATCATAACCACTGATTATATACGACATCTTTTTTAAATGTCTATTTCCAGCTTTTGTGTTACATGAGCCCATTAATGTTTAGCAGGTTGATCTTTTATAAAGTTGTTTCTTGTCATCTCAGTTTAAACCTAAGTCACATTTTACAAAACTTTTTATTTTAATGAAAACCCACAGACAAATAAAAAATGCACCCCCAAGAACACCCACAGAACCCATTAACTTAAAACAAACATGCAAAATTATGTACACCTTCAAATAATAAAGTATAACCCTCCTGATAGGAACAATTGTCCCAAATTGACAGCTGCACACATAGGCAAAACCTAACCTAAAATTAAGGTTAAACATGCTAAGTCACATGTTACAGCCTGTGCTTCTACTTACACTAATTGCTGTCTGTTCTTATCTTATCTTTATTCCCCACCCAGGTGTGAAAAACAACTTGTATGTTTTCAGAAAATATTTACTTTTAACCTTAAGAAAAAGTGCACTGGCTATCTTTAAATAAAACTAAATTATTCACTGTTTTAGTAAATCCATTAAAGTTTTTTATTTACCAGAAAAGCTGCTATCTCTTATTCACTTTCAATCATTTCAAACTTTTGTTTTACTGAACTGCTTGCCTTTGAACCTTTCAATTTTATGTTTCTTTCATTACACAGTGTCCAGGCCTCTCGATTTATTGCCTTTACCCTTAGTCAGCTTGTTTCCATAGAAACATAAGAACAAAAAGTAGAACTGCCTTCAGCTCCAGATTTCTCATCTGGCACTGAACATTTATTTGCTTAAAGAAAGCTACTTATTACATTGTGGGATCTCATTTTTTAAAACCCACTTACATTCACAAAAAATGTCATTAGACTAAGTCAAGTGCATTAATCCAAACATTCACATGTGCAAAAGTAAAAGAAAACATTTCAGTTCTACATATATTATAATCAGTGCACTTTTACATCCCATTCCCCAACCCAACAGCTCAAGATTACAGCCTATTGACTTAAATCTGCTTTTGTTCAGCTTTAAATATTTTTCTACATTGTAACAACTACATTTCTTAAAACTAAAAATGAGAGGAAAAAATAATTTATGTACTCACCATAACGTTCCATCTGTGTTGTTGCCTCTCATTTCCTCTTCAACCTGTGGGTTTGGATTCAATCATTGGATCTGACTCAGCCATATACCAAAGCTCCAGGGTCTGACATCTACCTATAATGCTCTTCTCCTCCAAATCCCTCAAATCAACTTTGCTGCACCACTATATATCATGTAGTCATACAAGCAGGAAGAAATCATGGCAAGATAATGGGAAAAGACAGAAAGAAATAATTCAGGAGCTCAAACAGTAATAAAGTATTTTTACAAATAATTTTGTTAGGTCCTTCCACTGGTAGGGGGATGGAGGGTGGGGAGGCTGAATAGCAAATGAGAGGCAACAACACATATGAAATGTTATGGTGAGTACATAACATCTTTATCTGGTGTTGTTGCTTTCATTTGCTCTTCAACCTGTGGACAGAGTCCTCAGCTACAGAATAACTTGGGAGGCTCTCAAGGAAGGATATTCTGGAGCACAGCAGAACCAAATGAAGCTATGTTCCTGGAGATAATGTCTAGTTTGCAATGCAATATAAAGGTATGGTCGTTTGACTAAGTAATGGCTGCACAAATTTCATTAATGGGAAGTTCCAACCAAAAGGCTGAAGAGGTGGAAACAGACCTAGTAGAATGAGCCTTAATGTGACATGGTAAAGGGATGCCCCTTGTGGAGTAAGCAAGTTTAATGCAACTAGTAATCCAATGAGCCAGAGTAACCTTGGAGACTGGTTTACCCAGCCTGGACTTAGAAAAGGAAATGAAAAGTTGATCAGATTTCCTAACAGTTTTGGTTCTACCCAAATAGAAACAAAGCTGTCTGTGTACGTCCAACTTATGAAGCTGATACTCTCCTCTCTTTTGAAAATTAGGGAAGAAGAGAGGCAGGTTGATAACTTGGTTTATTTTAGCCTCAGAAGCGACCTTGGGCAGAAAAGAAGGGTTAGTATCCAAAGTAACTCTGTCCTTGTGAAAAATCAAATATGGAGGCTTGCAAGACAAAGCCTGTAATTCATATTCTCTTTCTGGTGAGGTAATGGCTGCCAAAAAGATGGATTTTCAGGTCAAAAGCTTTAAATCTACCTTAGCTAAAGGCTCAAAAAGGGGTGAGACTAAAGCCTGTAAAACCAAGGTGAGATCCCAGGAGGCAACAGGTTCCATGATGGGAGGATGTAGGAGAAAGGTACCTTTTAAAAAGGCCTTGCACAATTTAGATGAGGCTAGGGAAAAGTAATTTCCCCCTATGTGAAAACTGGAGATGGCTGCCAATTGCACTTTCACCAAAGAAAAGCTAGCTCCATTATGAAATATATAAGACAGAAAATCCAACACAGCAGGAACCGGAGCTGTAAAAGGGTCTAGATTGTTCTAATGAGCCCAAATGGAGAATCTCTTCCACTTACAATTGTATAGCTTCCTCATGGATGGTTTGTGTGCTGCAATCAAAATTTTTCTAACTGGGAAATAAAGCTCAGGACTTATAACCATCATTGGACATGGAGTAACCAAGTGGTTAGTTTCAGATTCAGAAGATCCAGATGGAAGTGTCCCGAGGGATGAGACAACAGATCTGGATAGGGATCCAGAGTCCATGGTGGACAGATCAGGTAATATCAAAAGAAGGGGAACCAAACTTGTCGGGGCCAAAAGGGAGCAATGAGGATCACTTGGCTCTTCAACCACTGAATATTTTGCAGAAATTTGGGAATGAGTGGAAGAGGATGATAGGTATAAAATAGACCAGGGGGCCCAAGTATGGACTAGAGCCCCACTCTGTGACTGTCCCTGAGGAAGGAACATGGCAAAAAAATCACTGCACTTGGTGTTGGAGAGAGATGCAAAAAGATTGCAGCAATGTTGATCCCATCTCTGGAAGATCATATTTGCCAGTGATGGATTCAAAGACAACTCATGAGGCATCAGAATGGTCCTGCTGAGCCTGTCTGCCAGGATGTTTGACTTATCTGGAATGTGTATTGCTATGAGAAAGCAATTAGAAGAAATCGCCCACTGTCATAGCCTCATGACCTCTAGACACAAGGGGTAAGATATGGCTCCTCTATGTTCTTGATGTACCAGACCACTGATATGTTGTCCATTTGAATAGCAATAGTTCCCATGGGGAGAGAGGAATGAAGGGCTTGCAATGCAAGAAGCACCACTCTCATCTCCCAAACATTTCTATGCAAGTTGGTCTCTAGGAGGAACCATGTGCCTTGGACTATTCGTCCCAGATAGTGCCCCCCACCAGAATTGGGACATGTCCATGGTCACAGTGGCCTTGGGAGGGGGTAGGATGAATGGGCAGCCTTGAAGAAGATCCTCAGATTGGATCCACCATAGAAGAGAGTGTTTGCACGCTCATGAAATCCTGATTTGGTAATTCAATGGGTAGTACAGGAGGGAACATTGGACTGCTAAGATCCACTGAAGTACTCTTATGTGAAGGCAAGCTAATGGTACCAGGGTGATTGTGGCCACCATGGACCCCAAGGCCCTTAGGACAAGACTTTCTGGGGGAGAAGCAATGTCCATTATCTGTTTGACATGAGCCCTCAAGGTGGAGGAAAAAGGGCTAGAGAACGAATGGTGTCCAGACTGGCTCTGATGAAGACTATGTCTTGAACTGGTTGAAGCTGAGACTTTTTCAGGTTGATAGAAATACCCAAGGTTGAGGTTAGGTGAAACAGAAATTCTCTGGCTTCTAGGAGAGAATGCCTGATGGGAGCAGTTAGGAGCCAATCATCTAGGTATGGAAACACATGGAATCCCTGCTGCAGTCTCAGGTGAGCTGCCACGACTGCCATGCATTTGGTGAACACCCTGGGGGCTGTGGTGAGACTAAACGGCAGCACTCTGAATTGACGATTGGCTCCTAGCCAGAAGTGGAGGTACCTCCTGGAGCTCCTGTTCATCTTGATGTGATAGTATGCATCCTGAAGGTCTACAGACCACATCCAGTCATCCTTGAGAAGGAAGGGCAGAATGGACTGTATTGTGACCATTCAGAACTTTGAATTGGCAACTGATTAGTTGAGGGTGGTAAGGTGCAGAATGGGCCTGATGTCCTCTGTCTTTTTGGGTACTATAAAGATTCTGAAGTCGATGCCTTATCTGAGCTGGTCTGGTGGAACACTTTGGATGGCTCTTTTTGAGAGCAGCTTCAAAATCTCTAATGCTGTAGTCTCCCTTTGATTGGGTGGAACATTGGGGAGGGTTTTTCTTGGAGAGGGTTTCTGGGGAAAGGGTATTGAATAGCCTAGGGATATAATTTTAACACCCAAAGATCTTTTGTGATGGCTTCCCAGGCTGTTGGGTGTAAAGACAAACATCCCCAACTGCCTTCAGAAATGAGCAGTCAGGAAATCCCTCAAGATAACTGATTAGGTCTGTCTGAGAAAGAATTAAGATACCCTTGATTTATCGGACCCCCCCTGCCACAAGGGTGGCATTTGCCATTATAACCATTTCCCTCTCTGCCTCTGGGAGAAAGGTCTCCCTGTGAATTCTGAAAAGGACCTTGAGATTTTTGGAACCACATCTTCTTACCTCCATGTTGGTTCCTGTAAAAGGTCCATTGTGGGGTAGAAAAGTAGATCCTGATGCCAGACAAAGTCTTTCCATCCATTTCACTTTGGGAGAGAGTGTCACTGACTGCTGGACTGAAAATAGTAGATCCATTGAAAGGGGCATTGGTGAAGGATGCCTTGTATGGTTCTGAGAAATCACACAACTGCATCCAGGTGTGGCATTTTGTGGCAATGCCTGATCTAGCTGTCTGTCAGGCACCTTCTGCAGCATGAGAAATTCATGGATAGGTTAGAAACAGACTGAAAGGTGGTCATTCTGGAAGAAAAGGTCTTCTGTTCCTCAGCATACATGGACCCTGGGACAGAACCTGAGAATTCCTTGACTAAGTCCCTCTGTAGTCTTGTTACATGTGCTAAATAATTCAGCACTCACAATGTGAAAGTTGCTGAAGCATAAACCCACTTCCCAAACCTATCCAAAGCCCTAGACTCCATGTTAGGGGGATGGACAGTGGAGTTCTGTTGGGACAGCTCCTTTTTCATGGCAGCTGCTACCACCATGGCATTGACAGGGACACCCTTAGTCCAATGGGGTTGGTCAGAAGAGGCACTATGAATCTTAACAGGCCATTTAAGTATTGGTTCCACTGCATCCGGCTCCTTCCATGCCCTGCATGACACAAGGTCAATAAGGGGGTCCGTTGTGGGGGATACCCAGAAAGTAGATGGGTCTGACCCAAAAGCTTCCAGAAACACTGATTCCTCTGGGTTAGGGTTTGGGAAAGACCAACCACCCTTTTGCCATAGGATTTTCATGATGTCTCCAAAAGAGACATTCTCAGGTGGTGATCTGGGGGACCCTTCCCCTTCATCAATATCAGTGTCCTCTGTAAGAGATTCCAAAGGGAAATGCAAGTGTTTCCTTTTGCACTGACACTTCCAAGGAACCTCCTCAGTGGGGTGCTCTGGGGAGGCATCAGAAGACTCCAGGTGTTCCAAAAGGGAAGGAGTCTGGAAGTCTTTTTGGGCAGGCTGTCCCAGAGGAGACAGAGTAGATGGCTCAGGCACAAAGGCTGCTGGAGAGGGGCCAGGCTTGAAGCAGGTAGAGTCGAGACTCTTCCGGGTACAGACAGAAACTTCTCCATCACCTTGAATGCCAAGGGAGATTGAGTCACTAAGGGCATCCCGTCCACAGCCAAAGCTGTTGACGGGGAAGCCCTACAAATCCCAACTGTCTCCAAATCTGAGTGTGGAGTCAGAGCCAAGCTATCAAACACCAAGGCCCTGGGGGGAAGAGACAGCTCAGAAAACTTCATAGCTGACACCAATCTCTCTGAATCAATGCTGAAGCTACGGCTCCAAGAACTACTCTGCTCTGAAACTGTCAGAGCTAGGCAAGTCAGGAAGACCATCAGAGTCAAGAAACCGTACCTGTCAGCTCTGATGTCTCAATTCCAGGAAATCTCAGACCTCATGACTCCAAAACCGGGAGTCAGATCAGAGATGGAGAAATAGGAGTAAAGGCAAGAATATTGCTTGCAGAGCAAGGAGCGGACAGAACAGGTAAGAACATGGATTTGTGCCTTGAGACACTTAACCATCATGCTGTCAACCTTAGCTTCAGAAAGGCTATAAGAAGACCTAATGGAGGAGGCAAAAAGAAGCAGGCCTGGAACTGAGTCTGGTTTGATGTAGGAGAGGAGACTTAGGTCTGGATGTCATTGGCTCTGGGGAGAAGCTATGATGCTGAGGAGAGGCTTGGATGACTATAACAGCTAAGGTAGTCGGCTCCAAAGGTCTAGATTTCTTGACAGGAGGTTCCCCTGATTGACTGGACCTACATGGGTATCTCTTGTTGTCCTTATGCTTTTTGGTGGAGGTTTGAGCCCCTGCAGTGAATGGTGTGGCAGAAGAAGCAGAACTGGGTAGAAGGCCTTTTAAGATCAATTTATTTTGTCTGTCAATAAGTGCACGTTTTGTTGAATCTGACACATATAGTGCAAGATGACTCCAAGTAGGCCAGCACCAAGGCACACCACACACTCAGAAAGAACATCTGATAGTGAGATTTTGTGCCCATACGTCACACACTTCTTGAAACCCATGGGTTTGGGAATCTGACATAGCTATAGACAAAACAAACCCATGACACACAAACACAGCAATGATCAAAATATTAAAGCTATTACAGAAAATTATAGAGAAATCAAAAATAAGTTGTTTTTTTTGTTAAATAAAACAGTTAAAAATGTGTAGGGAATGTCAGGAGAAGGATTCTACAAATTTACAAGGTTCTAGGAGAAGATGGAGAAACTATAAGATAAGGACTCATATTAAAGAAGAATATTCAAGGTGAATATATATAGGCTGTACAAAAAATGATTGACTAAACTCACAGGAAAATCCCAAGGAGCTCAGACAATGAGATACCCGATGCTAAATGAAGCATGGCAAACCAGATCTGTAGAATTTGGAGGAGAGGAGAATTATGGGTAGGGGAGGAGCTCAGATGTTGGAGCCTGGGGCTTTGGTATGCAGCCAAGTTGGATCCAAGAACCCACAGGTTGAAGAGAAAATGAAGGCAACAACAACAGATCACATGTTTACTTTTGTATCTTTATCATATAAAACAATCACTGAAAATACTTTACTATATAACCTGCAATTTATATTATAAAATGTTTTATACAAATACTATTAAGAACAAAAAAATTGTTTTACCTCTAGTTACCTTTATTCCTCTTTCTCCCTCTTTTTTTGTTCTTTTAGTGTCCTTCCAAACATTCTTCTTCTTCTTTCGGTTTTTCCCGGTTAGGGGTCGCCACAGCGGATCACCTGTCTGCTCATGATTGGCAGTGGAGTTTTACAGTGTTGAGTTGCCAGCCCAGCACCCAACCTTCCACAGAAGGCACACACATGCATACACCTAGGACCAATTTAGAGTGTCCAATCCACCTACAGCATGTCTTTGGGATGTGGGAGGAAACCAGCGCACCCGGAAGAAACCCACCCGACCACAGGAAGGACATGCAGACTCCACACAGAAGGCACCCCAGCCAAGGATCAAACTGGAGAACTTCTTGCTGTGAGGTGGCAACGCTAATCGCTGCACCACCGCGGCCACCCATAGTGTCCTTCCAAACATTAATGACATGAAGTGGGGCATATGACTGCCAGTTCCCCAACAAGTTTAACAAAGCCAACAACAATTCAGTCTTTCTTGGCCACTTTTTCTTGTAAAACCACATTTCACAAATGTGACTGATACTTCATAGTCTCATATTTATTCACTAATTTCAGTGCTGCCAGTCTTCTTCCTTTTATTCTCCATCACCAACCTTAGACTCCAATTCAAGTCCAAGGTACTCCCAACTTTTCTGTTCAGCTCCTGTGCTTTTTTTTCTGTCTCTCAAGCATTTTCTTTTGGAACATTGGAAAAGGTTTCACTGGAAAAGTCTCTCTGTGAGTCTTGCCATCAGAAGAATGAGAAACAAAGTCCTTTTCTGTTTGATGGTTCACTCCTTGTTGGACAAACTTTTGTATTTTCTTCTTAGCCTTTTCTGCATAAAAAAAGAAATGACTTTGATCCTCCAGGAAAAAATATTCTGAAGACAGCTTGATACAGCAGATTGAATCCCACACCTATAGCACAACATTCCCTGACTGCTGGGATAAATTTTATTCTCTTCTGCCTGGTGTACAGTGAAAAATCATTTTCCACAAATACTCTACTGTCTCTTGTTGTATCTTTCGGCTTTTCCCAGTAGGGATCGCCACAGCGGAACTCCGGTCCGCTAATGATTGGCAGAAGATTTTTACGTACCAACTTGCCAGGCCTGCCGCACAACCTTCAATGAAGGTACACCCATTTATTCATGTCTCCACACAGAAGACGCTTTAGCTGAGAATCGAATAGGACAACGTCTTACTGTGAGGCGACAATGCTACCGCAGCAGCACTTTTCCCTTCTGCCACAGCTTTGTCAGGATCAACTCTTTCTGTTGACATGATTGCATCTTTACTAACACAGGTCTTAGCTGCTTTCGCATGGCCAGGTTGTAACATACACACAATGTGTTATTTCAATTAATGAACCCTACTGTGGAATTCCAGTCCAGGTAACTATTTGTGCTTTCATAAAATTAATACAGTCTATTCCTTCAAATTTCTTTGGAAGAATAGAAAATTTTAGGTTTTCTCTGCATGCTCTGTCCTCTAACTTTACCATTCTTGAAACAGCTGTTCATGAGCAGTCATAATCAGACAACTTTTTCTTAATTTCAACCTTAGATTTTTGCAGATTTATTAGTTCATCTGAATAGCTGTTTAAAGCTTCTTCCATTTTTTCCAGCCTTTTGTTATTTGAGTTGATGTACTTCTTCAATGTTTCATTTATTTTAATTTGCTCTGAACACATCTGGTATATTTTTTCTTCTAAATTACTGGAAGCAATCTCTTGTAGAGCTGCACTCACCTCCAGATTTCTCAGCTGGCACTGAACATTTACTCGCTTAAAGAACATTATTTATGACATTGTGTTCTCTCATTTTTAAAAACCCACTTGCTTGAACTGCTTTTTGCTAAACAGCTGCAGGATTCTTCCCAGTCAGTGTTTTCTCTTCACCTTTACTAGCTGATTTTCTTTCAGGCACTCTTAGTTTCTTCTTTGCGGACATCCAGGCAGTGCACTTACTAAATTTTACTAAAACAAGTAGAATTACTGGCCGTAATCTACTGGTTTCTTTTTTCACACTGGGGCATCTGCAATTTAGCTGTTGATCAGTGGGAAGCCATCCTAGAAAAGCTGACCTGTTACTAATTTTGAGGCAGGTGAAAGAAACAAACTGGTGGCAGCAGCTTTTTTTTATATAACTACAGCCACTTAGACTTTATCCTGGTGGTAATGGATTTCTAATGGGCAAGCCAATTGCTTGGTTTAATCATCATGCATATTTTTGAATACTAAGGACGTTTCATTGGAAAATTTGAGTTCAAACTGTATTTCTTAAATATTTGATAACCTAGTAAGTGGGCTGCTCCAAAGACCCTTTACAACCCAGACCCAGGCACATAGGTGTACAATTTATCTGAAAGATTGGTTGAGAAAAAAAATGAATTGATGCTACTGAGTTGTTAAAGCTGTTAGTTTAGATGGATTCTCCCCTCATTACAATTCTTCATCAAGGCATTCAATTTCTCTGTCTAAATTTTTGAATTAATTTCATAAAAGAAGTTGAAGTTATAAGATGTTCTCATAATTTAGTCTTTAAAGCTGCCCATCTTATATCATAACAAATATCATTATCTAAGGCAGACCACAGGATCATATGAGTTATAAGGCAACTGAGCCACTGGGCCATTTCTACTTCCCAGTACCAACCTTTAGGCCCTGTCCCTTTTCTGAAGAAGTGCCAAGCCAGTCATAATTTGGTGAGTTTACGAATGCCCATCCAGTTGTCCAGCTGATTTTTAGAGGTAGACAGTGTGCTTCACTGCGTAACTTGCAAAGGGAATTTGTTTCAGAGACGGGGCAGATGCTGGGTGATGAATCTATCCTTATTTATTGTCTTATTTATTTGTTGAAGTAGGTTTAGATCTCTTTCCCTAGTTTTAGCTGGACTGCTTGATTTACTGAGGTGTATGAGTTCTTGGACTTCTGGATCCCTTATAGTTCTGTAAGCAAGGCAGAAAACCCCCCTACAGAGACTGTATGAAACAGAGTATAGGGAAGATGCCTCCTGTCTTTCTTGGTCCCTTATAATTTTAATTACAAATCTCTGGATTCTTTCCAATTGCTTGATGTGTTTGGTAAGGTGCATCTCAAGGGAACGTTGGTCTAATCAGTGCAGAGTACAAGAAGGTCAGGACTTCTTTTGACTGGAAAAAATACCTTCAGTTATGAGCTGTGCAAGGTAAAATGATTTCCTAACCACCATTGCAATGTTATGATCAAAGATCAATAGAAATTATTCAATATAGTTTACAGAGTATCTATAAGTGATTGATGTTATGCATTAAGATTGAACTTTCAATTTAAACAAGATGTTGCAATATTGTCTGCTTTGATATCAAGCATAATTTGTCATTGCTCTGAAAATGACATAGGCTGTGTTTTTAACTTCAGGTTAAATTATAACATTATTATTTAAGTTAAGAAAAAATAAAAGTATGTCCATGACATGCTGAGTAAAATGTGTAGCCTTTCCCCTAGGGTTTAAAGTTCTCTTAGGATCATATAAATCATATTTCTCCCTCATTGCAGGTTATGTTTGATCACTGCCATTGGATCAGCAGGTAGCACACACTTGCCTTTGATATATGAAGATCAGTAGACTGAGGAATGATTTTCATATTGATCACTGCTGCAGTACCTTCAGCTATGTGGGTTATAACCTGAACTGGATAGAACAGCCAGCCAGCTTCCAAAGCTTCAGGACACCTTCCACATGCCCAAACCATTGGTCAGCTCTGATAACTCTGGGGGGAAAGTATATGCTTTTACAATTTTAATATTTATAATTTTGAATTGTCAGGCTCATATGTTAAGGCTTATTCTGACTCTTTGTGAAAATATGACTGATGTTTCATCAACAGTTCTTTTCTGTGAGGAAATATCTGCTTTATGTGGTTTGGTTTCTTCAATTTTTCACATCATTACTAATTGCTTAAAGTGTGTTTATGGCTCTGTAAATACTACATCAAGGGTTGTTGCACTGGTACTGTATTGAGGAGGTCTGTCTGGATGCATTCTCAGAACTTTCCAGAAGATGTAAAAAATTAGATTTTTAATTATCCTTTAGAAAGAAATTTAGGTATTGAAACCTCTGCTGCAGAGGTTATCAATAAATGTGACGAGAGAGGTAAGCCGATACAAGGACTCTCTCATATTTTCATCCCTAAATCTTCCAAGGGATGTCCTGCTCCCTCATTCAATTTTGGCAAGAAACTAGAAGTCTCAACAAAATACTGGTAAGCAGACATTTAAAAAACAATGGCAGTAAAAGGTTAAAAAAAACACAAAAAAGCCTGAGAACATAGGACAAATAAGTCAGAATGACTATGTAAGGAACATTATCCTCCTCCCACAATGGTGGTCCCTTATCCCTTCCAGAAGGTCTGAATCTCTATTTCTCTCTTTAGCAACAGATCGTTTCAGACAAATGGGTTCTGTGACTGATTCAGCAGGGTTACAGATGGCAGAGGAAAGAAATCTGTCCTTCCCAGGGAATTATTCAACATCCACCAGACAAAAAAAAACTCTGTTTCTACAGTACATGCTTTCTCAGGGGGTAATAGAAGCAGTTCTTCCTTCCCAGATGAGAAGGAGTTTTTACTCAATAATGTTTCTTTTGCCAAAGAAAGAAAGAAAATGCCTGAAGACCATTTCTGGACCTTTCTTTCCTAAACCAGTATGTGATAGTGCCCAAGTTCAAAATGCTTTCACTTCACAACATGCTACCATTTTTCCTTCTTTGAGTTTTTTGATGCCATTTGATTTAAAAGCTGCTTATCACATTCCTATCCATTCAGACTTCAGTTGTTTCTTAAGGTTTTATGTGTCTGGATCACATTATCAGTTTTTTGCCTTACCCTTTGGGCTAGGCAATGTTCTAAGTGTCTAGCTCCAGTTATAGCTCATTGTAGACTACAAGGTATCCACATTTTCCCAAATGTAGGTGACTTACTTATCTTTGCACAGTCTTTTTCAAAGTGTCAGGAATCTCCCACTTGGGTGAGAAATCTCTTATGGAAACTAGGATTCCAAGAGAAAGTACAGCCGTGTAAAATCTTACCATAATGGTAGATATCCTTGCCTGCACTGCTGCAGTATTCTTTACCATATGGGATTCCCTGCCACGGAAGCCCAAAAATCTGGCCAGTCTACCAAAGACTACTTGTTTCTAATTTTATATCATATTTAATATTTGCATGTTTTTTTAATTAATTGGTTAATACTTGATGTTTACATTATCATATATTTAATATAAGTAAAAAAATGTTTTAAATAATTAATAATAGTGAACAGAACAATTTTATATGTTAGTTCGTTCTATTCACTTTTGCAAAGGAATACATTTTTATTGATGGTTCTTTAAATTTTGGTATTCAATCAGGTCTCTATATACACATATATATATATACTTTTCATGCTGTTCAGCTGCGATTTTAGCATTTTTGTACTTCATTTTTGTACTATATTTTGGTATTATATACGACAGGATATAATGAGTAATTGGGTTTTAAAGTATTGTTATGACATAATAGATGCTCTATACTGTTTTTAAATGAAATGTAGAAGTTTTCCTGAATATTACATTTTGGAAGTATTATATATTTCATTTTATTTTATTCATTCCATTTTCTTATTTTGGTATTTATTCATTTATTTATCTACTCTGATCAGTCTGTGCATTGCACTATATGTTCTATGCAATTTTGCATAAACTCCTGTTGTCATAATGGTTAGCGTGTATTTAAATAGTTGGAGCACTTTAAGCACTTTAAGTGTTTAATTATTAAATTAGTTAAATTAGTTAAATTAGTTGATTGCTTTATTGCTTGGCTTGCCTGCCAAAAGTTTTATATAAAAGAAGTGTCTTTCCTACTTATAACTATATCTGAAGAAGCGTAGTTATTCTACGCGAAAGCGCTCATTTTTTGTTACCAAATAAAGACGTTTTATGCTACAATGGAGACTTTTATCCTGTGGTGATTCCTTCTGTATCTGCTGTTACTAGTTATCCGTCTACTTTCCAGAAGGTATCTTCAATTACCAGTAACAGTTAGTTTTTAGTTTCTCTGCCTGTTTTTGCTGTTTTTGGTTTTACACATGGAACAAGTTGAGATTGAACTGGACTTCCATCCGGAGATGAGGGCTACCATTATGCCAGCTTGGGATCTTCTCTTGCACCGAAAGGACAACCCTTTATTGACTCTGGAGCTCATTAATAATCCAGTTTCAACGCAAGTTTCCAACAATGGTGAGAAAATTACAGAATTTAATAGACTTTGTAAAGATTTTCAAGATGATCTTTATAAGTTGCAAAGATACGCTTGGCAAAGATTGCACCTGGAAGCCTGCCTCCACTTTAAAGTTGTACCTAGAGGCATGCGCATTTTTTGCATGCCTACTTATGGGGATAGTCATCCCGTACTACTCAGAAAGTGGCAGGATTTGAATATCGAACTTGGTTTTAATTACATCAAACTCCTGCTAGAGTACTTTGCCCCGTTAGAGTCTGAATTACGGAGTAAAATAGATACGCAACAAAATTACTTTAACGAACATTTTAAATCAGAATACTTTAGCAAGAGACTTGAGAATACATGGTCACAAGTACACTTGTTTAGTGAGAGGCTAAAACAAACCAAACAAAGAAAGCTTATCAGAGATGCCAACAATTTCGCTCTTGGCCAAGTGTTTATCTGGCCGAGAAAGGAACATATAAATTCTACTACCGTTGCTAACACAGCCTTTACGGAAACATCAGCTAGTGAAAACTTTGTAACTTCTGGCTCTATTAATGAGCCACCAATTATATCATCAGCTTCTAGTTCCAGTAAGGTTTTGAATAATGAAGCGTTTTCAACTACTCCATTGCTGAATAGTTTGAACGGAGCTAATTCTCCCAGTGACACTCCACCTCCTAATCAACAAGCAGCTAAGACTTATGTTTTGGCAGGAGCAAAACCTAAAGATACAGCTACTGCCACTACTCGTTTTTACCCTTTCCAGTGAAACAGCAAACAGGTTGGAGAGGTCGCTCCAACAGCAGGGGACCACGCAAAAGGAAAGGATCGGAAGAGAGACACGGGGTAACAAGAAAGCAAAGGAACTGAACAGTTTAGTATGTAATTTGTCTGACTTAGTACTCACTGAGTCTGATATTTCACTCCTTAACAAAGGTCTTAATTTTATTCCATCACAAACTAGTTTATTAAATGAGGTCTTGACTGACCTTAGGTTGTTTTGTCACAATGTAGCATTGAAAGTGTTTTTTAAAGATAAAGCAGCCATGCAAACTGACATTTTAATTTTTTTTTTAAATGTAAAAGTAGTTTCATGCCTATTATACCACATAATATAGAATGTTTCATGAAACTATGTGAGAAAGATTTTTATGAATGGTTTGCTAAGAATCAGAAAAGATGCAGTTATTTTAATATTACTGAAAATGAACAGAAGTCACTCATCGGGTTAAAACGAAATGCTAAAGTTACCATCAAGCCAGCTGACAAGGGTGGGGCCGTGGTGGTGCTTAACACTCTTGATTATGAAACCACCATGACCTCTCTCCTTTCTGATGAAAGTACCTATCACATTGTTACAAATGATTATGTTAATAATACCATCAAAGAAATACAAGAAGACCTTTATGATTTATTAATGTGTGGCCAAATTAGTTGTGAAACATATGAGTATTTTTTAGTTGAGTTTCCTACCATTCCTGTGATCAAGGGCTTACCCAAGATACATAAAAATGTTTTACCAGTTCCCATGAGACCCATTGTCTCTAGTGAGAGGTGGAGTACTTCAACCATCTCATCGTTTATAGAGCACCTCCTAAGACCTATCATTAATGGTGTTCCTAACATTCTTAAAGATTCCTATCAACTAATACAATTTTTGAAAGGATTCAAGCTAGAAAAAGACATTCCCAACTATTTATTAGTCACTATGGATGTGAAAGATTTGTTTACATGTATTCCGAACGAATCAGGACTTCAAGCTATAAGAGAGATTTTAGTGACATGTTCCCATTATAGTAATAATAGACAGATTCTAATTAATCATTTATTGGAACTTGTACTTAATAATAATATTTTTATGTACAAGGACAAATACTATCTGCAAAAATGGGGGGTTGCCATGGGCACCCCCTGTGCGAATAGTTATGCAGATCTTGTTGTTTATGAATGGGAACGGAATTTTCTATTTAAGCACAGACAATACAGTAACGTCATATTATATAAAAGATTTGTGGATGACGTCCTGTTCATCTGGGAAGGTACTGAAGCTGATTGCATTCAATTTATTAAAGACATAGAGACTACCAGCTCTTTTTTGAGGTTTACTGTTGAAACCTCACATGAACAGGTTCATTTCTTGGACCTAACTTTGAAACTTAATGCTAATGGAATGATCAACAGCTCCCTTTATAGAAAACCAACCTGGAGAAATACATTACTGAAATTTGAAAGTATGCATCCCAGATATACCTTCTCAGGAATTGCCATCAGTCAATTCAATAGAATAGCTAGGGTTTGCAGTGATGATAATGTCTTTTTATCTGAAATGGAAAAATTAGAATTACTATTTAAGGAAAGAGGTTACAAGAATAAAATAATTAGTAAATGTAAACAACAGACGTTCGATATTACAATATCAGATACTGACAATGTAAATTATGGTGTTAAGCAGATTTCCCGGAAAAATATACATATGAATGGGAAATTCACAGCGAAATTGTCTTTCACCATAAAATATACCAGTGACATTGTTTCCCTTAGGAAGGTAATCAATAAAAATTGGAACATACTTATTATGGATCCTTTTACAAAGACTGTTGTTGGTGAATACCCTAGATTCAGCTACAAGAATTGTAATAACCTTAAGCAATTGCTTTGTATAGAAAAAAATAGTTCACATAGTATTACCAAACCCCTTCAGAGTGGAACTTATCCCTGTGGCCATTGCCACATGTGTCCTTACATTTCTAAGAAGCAGCTTTTTACCCATCCAGAAGACCTTTATACATTTACACCAATAAGTTACTGTAATTGTGACAGTACTAATCTTATATACCTTGCAACCTGCGAACATTGTGATGCATTCTACGTTGGTCTAACTAAGAGGAGACTAAGAGACAGGGTCTATAATCATCTTTACGATATCATAAAGGGAAATGAGCAAAATGCGTTAGCGAAGCATATACAAGAACATATAACGCATAGCTTTAGCTTCAGAGTCCTACAATTGGTTTCTCTAAATTCCAGAGGAGGTGATAACATTAATCATCTGGCTTGCACTGAACTCAAATGGATACTCACTCTAAAAGCACACATTAATCCAGGTATTAATCAGTTTGTTTCAATCAAACCGGTATTGAATAATAGGAAATTATGAATTAATCCATATATATATTTATTTATTATTTATTATTTATTTTTTCAGTATTTGTACTTAGACATTTATTAATTTATAAGAATGGAAACTTATATACTAGGTTTCCACATATTTTATTTACTTATTCAACTATTTGTTTATTTATTTATATATTTAATATTTAATAATTAATTCATTTGATATTTAATAATATTTAATAATTAATAATATCATATCATATTTAATATTTGCATGTTTTTTTAATTAATTGGTTAATACTTGATGTTTACATTATCATATATTTAATACAAGTATAACATTTTTAAATAATAATAGTGAACAGAACGATTTTATACGTTAGTTCATTCTATTCACTTTTGCAAAGGAATACATTTTTATTGATGGTTCTTTAAATTTTGGTATTCAATCAGGTCTCTATATACACATATATATATATACTTTTCATGCTGTTCAGCTGCGATTTTAGCATTTCTGTACTTCATTTTTGTACTATATTTTGGTATTATATACGATAGGATATAATGAGTGACTGGGTTTTAAAGTATTGTTATGACATAATAGATGCACTATACTGTTTTTAAATGAAATGTAGAAGTTTTCCTGAATATTACATTTTGGAAGCATTCTATATTTCGTTTTATTTTATTCATTCCATTTTCTTATTTTGGTATTTATTCATTTATTTATCTACTCTGATCAGTCTGTGCATTGCACTATATGCTCTATGCAATTTTGCATAAACTCCTGTTGTCATAATGGTTAGCGTGTATTTAAATAGTTGGAGCACTTTAAGCACTTTAAGTGTTTAATTATTAAATTAGTTAAATCAGTTAAATTAGTTGATTGATTTATTGCTTGGCTTGCCCGCCAAAAGTTTTATATAAAAGAAGTGTGTTTCCTACTTATAACTATATCTGAAGAAGCGTAGTTATTCTACGTGAAAGCGCTCATTTTTTATTACCAAATAAAGACGTTTTATGCTACAACGGAGACTTTTATCCTGTGGTGATTCCTTTTGTATCTGCTGTTACTACTTGTTTCTTATTTAAAAGGTACGCTGAACATCATCCAAATGCTCCTTGTGTAGCATAGGACATAAATGTGACATTCAGGCCTGCCATAAACAGAACTGATTGCTCCAGTAGGAAAACCACTCCAAGGAACCCAAGAGGTATATCTGTACATGAAGGAAGGCAAGAAACTAGGGTATGGAGGGAGGGAGTGAATACTGCATCAGTGAAAGCAAGGACATCTACCATAATGATAAAATTTTACACAACTGTACTATGTCCTTACATTCACTGCTGCAGTATTCTTTACCATATGGGAGCGTGCCAAAGCTCAAGAGGAAACTAGGGAGGGGGAAGGAGCAGAAGATTCCCCTAAAATGTCATAAAGAATGGCACTAGCAAAACCATCCCTAGCTCTAGAGATACCTTCTAACGTGTTTTGCTTGGTAAAGCTAAGCACAGAAGTCCAGGTAGCTGCTTCAAGAACAGTTAGTCCTTGAAAAAAGCACCAGAAGAAGCCACAGCTCTAGTAGAATGAGCCTTAACTGAAGAAGGAAGGCTCTTGCCATGAAAAGTGTAACAAAAGGAAATAGCCTTAGAAATCCAAGAAGAAATAGCTTTCTTGTATACAGAATGTCCCAAAGATCTAGGAAGAAAAGAAACAAATAACTGATCAGATTTTCTAATAGCCTTAGTCTTACCAAATAAATCCTGAGTTGCCTATGCACATCCTAAGTATACAGTACCCTCTCACTGTCATCTTGTGGAGAGGGGTAGAAATAGGCAGATTAATAAACTGGTTAAGTGAAAGCTCATTAACCAACTTAGGCATAAAAGGATGGTTAGTGAACAGGCACACTCTGTCCTCATGAAAGATCAAAAAGGAGGACAAGCCGTAAGGGCCTGCAACTCAGACACCCATCTGGCAGAAGTAAGAGCTAACAAAAGAGCAGTCTTTCAGGAAAAATGATGCAAGGAGGCTGAAGCAGCAGGCTCAAAAGGAGCTTGAGTCAACTTCTCCAAAACAAAGTTAAGATCCTCGGGAGGAGGAACAGGGTTCCTGGGAGATCTAATATTAAGGACATCTTTAAGAAATTGTTTCACCTCAAATCTAGAAGCTAGAGGAGGAGAAAAAGGCAAACAAACAGAGATAGCTGATAAGTGGGCCTTAATAGAAGAACAGGCCAAATCAGCATTGAGCAACTTACACAAATAAGAGAAAACCAAAGGAACATCCACAGTAAGTGGGTCCAAGTTGCAAGAGAGACATCAAATAGAAAACCTCTTCCATTTGGATAAGTAGTATTTCCTAGTAGTAGGTTTCCTAGTCACCTGTAGGACTTACAGCACGTCCTCTGAAAACAAATATCTATTAGAAATCAAAATCCTATCACCACAGTGCCAGTTGAAGTGTCGACAGGTGGGGATGGATGAGAGATCCCTTGTCTTGTGGGATTAAATCCACCCTGTGAAGTAACTTGTGATGATTTCCCTTGCCTAGATGCAGAAGTAGAGGGAACCAGTGCTGTTGTGGCCAAAAAGAAGTCACTAACAAGATTTTGGGAGCATCCTGGTGAATTTTGAGCAGGACTTTCGGAATAAGAGAAAGGGGAGGGAATGCATAATGAAACATCCTTTCCAAGAAAATGAGAGGGCATGGACCTTCCATACCAGAGGACCTGGGACTCTGGCATGAAATAGAGGAAGTTGTCTGTTCAGGGAGGGGCAAAAAGATGCACTTGAGGAGTACCCCACTAGTAGATAATGCCCACAAATACGTCCCCTGTGAAGCATCATTTGTGGGACTGAGTTAAGGGCCTGCTCATAGTGTCTGCCACAATGTTTTCACCGGAAGGGATATAAACTGCCTGAAGAGTCACTTGATACTTGACAATAAGATCCCAGACCAGAAGTGCCAACCGGCAAAGAAGATAAGAACTTGTTCCTCCCTGTTTGTTGATATATCACATCACTGTGGTATTGTCTGTGACCACCTTGAGATGCCCTGTAGAGAAAAGAGGATAAAAGGTCTGAAGAGTTATCAGAAGAGCTCTCATTTCTTTGACATTGATATGCTCCTTCTGCTGATGAGGTGACCACACCCCCTGTGCCTTCAAGGAGCCAAATGTTGCTCCCATCCCATGTCTGAAGTGTCTGTGAACAATTCCTGAGAGGGAAGAGGGGATGAAAAGGAATCCCTGGATTTAGAGACAATTGCTGAATCCAAAAGTGAAGTTCCTGTCTGAGACAAGAAAGAAGAGGAACCACAAAATCTAGAGGATGTGCATGTTGGAGCCACACTGACTTCAGAAACCACTGAAACGTTCTCATGTGAAGTTTGGCCAGAGGGACCATTAGAATGGTGGATGCCATGAAACTCAGAGCTTTCAGAAACTTTCTGGCAGTAATGGAAGTCAGTGGAAGAAGAGTGTTAAAGAAAGAAATGAGAGTTAAAGCCTTTGGAGAGGACAGGGATGTAAGCACTGGCACTATATGAATTCTGCAACTCAGAAAAACTTGATCCTGAGAAGGAGTCAAAGAAGACTTTTTGAAATTTATAGTGAACTCCAGGCTGTGAAGAAGGGAAATGGCAAAATGAAGATTTTGCAAAAGGGTCACTGGAGAGGACGCCTGAATCAACAGGTCATCTAAATAAGAAAATATCTGGATCCTTTGAAGACTGCAAAAAGCAATTATAGGAGCAAGGCATTAGGTGAACACCCATGGGGCAGTAGAAAGGCCAAAGGGTAAAGCAGATAACTGAAAATGGCAAGAAGCAACAGAGAAATGTAAAAGCTTCCTGAAAAGAGGATGGATTGGAACATGGAGATAAGCATCCTTGAGATCCAGAGACATCATATAGGCCTGAGGGTTCAAGAAAGGAAACAGAACCCGAAGGGACAACATCCAAAAGGAAGGCAGTTTTAGAAAAGTGTTTAGATGAGAGAGGTCTAGAATAGGTCTCCAATTTCCCTCTTTCCTGGGCACTAGAACCAGTCTGCAGTAGAACCGTTTTCCCCTTTGGGACACAGGCACCTCTTGAATAGTACCCTGAGACAACAGATTTTGAAGCACCTCTGGGAAAAAGGGAAGTTGTTCCTGAGGAGCCCAAGGAATACCCATAAAAGGAGAATGGGATTTCCACACCATGAAGCACAAAGCAACAGCAGCTTCCAAAAACAAAAGTTTAGAATCCAGAGGAGCATCCATCAACTTAGCTTTAATATCATCAGGTAGAGGTTGAAGCCTAAGCCAAGAATGCCTCGGCATCTGCTGCATCATAACTACAATTAATAGAATGATGAATGTCTTGATAGGAAGCCGCTAGCAAGGAAAGAACAGAAGTTTTACCCTAAGAGTCTGGAAAATCAGAAATAAGTTGACAAGTCTGAGAAAGAAGAGCGAACTCAAGCCTAGACATATACATCTGATAATTACTAGCTCTAAACGCTGGGGTAGCAGAAATGTAAACCTCCTTACCCAACCTTTCCATGATTCTGCTGTCCTTGTCAGAAGGCAACAGCTTCGGTGAAGGAAACAATTGAGATGGCTTATCAGAGGCCACAGACACTACAGGGGGGGTCATCAGCAGGACATTTATATAGGAAAGAACAATCCTAAGGCACCTTATAAGACCTGTCAGGCTTTTTGGGAGCAGGGGGCAGAGAGTCAGGTGCATGAGAGGCATTGGGAAAAGCATCCAGCAAACAGCCGAAAGAGGAGGAATGGCCACAGGTTTAGAAGATTCAAACTGCAGCAACTCATAGTACATCTTATGGATATCAGAGACCTGAGCACAATCCCACTTAAAAAAAAAAATCATCATATTAGAGAATGTGTCTCCAAAGGAAATTTCCTCAAAAGAAACATCTGGGCTAATAGATTCCTCCTCCTCTGACCAAAAGTCCAAAGGAGAAGGCATTTCAATAGAATAAGTCAGGAATTCATTATCAGAATCTGACTCATCCTCAGAAGAATCTTGTTCTCTAGGACTTTTAAGGAGAGCAGAGGACCAAGCAGGAGTAGGAACTGAAACCCCTTGAGGGGGTTTTAAGGACATTAAAGCAGTAAACAGCTCCTGAGTGAAGGTCTGCCACTAACTTTGTGAATTCCTAGCAGCAGAAGAAACATGTTTAATTTTTTGTTTCTTTTTTTAAAGAAACTTCCCCTCCAAAAAACTGAGAAGGCTGAGAGCTGGGACAGCAGTTGGGAACCGTAGTAGGAACGTCTTCCCCAACCAAAGACTGAGGAGCTCCCCTAAGCCCCTCAGAAAAAAACAGCAGCAATTTCCCCTGAACATCTGAGATGGAAACCTGCAAAGCCTCTCCAAACATGCTCACAGCTGGACCCTCATTGGCCTCCAATACAGGAGGGATAAAGTAATCTGACAACACAACTTAGCAAGCTTCTGGGTTTGTAACGACCTCGGGAGAAACATCTGGCAGAGGCTGGACAGTGGAAGATTCCAGTCATACATTTTTTACTTTCTTCTTCACTAATCCCTGACCCTCAGGGCAGGAGATTCCTTCTATTGTATCTTCAGCGAGAAGCTTAAGACGCTGGATCTCAAGATACAAGGAAAGGGAAGAAAGTCTACTGGGAAGGGTTTTTGGAACAAACGCCTGACAAATAGAGCAAGATGTACAGTCATGAGAGGCTCCTAAGCAAAAAAACACACATCATCGGGGTCCTTATGGGGAATTTGTCTCCCATACTGGTATTTACCCTTCCTGGATGACATTAACCTCAAGGAACACTAAAAAAAAAACTAGCACTTATCTGCAGGAAGCAGGTGTAGGTAGTCCTGGAGAACGAAAATGCATTCAGCTAGCAGAAAAACAGACCGATTGTGAAAAGATACGTTCAGAACTGACAGCAAAGAAGTTCTGTATATGGTAGGCCTGAATGTCACCTTTATGCCCTGTGCTATGCAAGGAGCATTTGGGTGACATTTGGTGTAGCTTTTAAATAAGCAGCAAGTAGTCTTTGATAGACTGGCTGGATGTTTGGGCTTCTGCGGCAGGGAATCCCATATAGTAAAGAATACTGCAGCAGTGAATGTATCATTCTAATATCTTTTTTGTCTCCATCAGACAGGATAGTGTTCTTTTGGTCTCTGACAGACACCTCAGTACAAACAGCATTTCTACTACAGGAAAAAAATAGGTCTATATTTAGATTTGTTCTAGGGGTTTTCTGATCAGACTTTGGTCAGTGCGAAGGAATACTTCAGGATTCTGGGTATCATGGCATCTATGATTCTCATGAAACATCTGGCAAAACTCCAGTTGAGAAAGATACAATGTTATCTGAAGTCTCTTTGATCCCAGAACAACATCCAGCAGATTCCAGTAATGGAATTGGTGAAAAGAGAAATCACTTAGTGGCAACAACAAATATCCCTGAATCCAGGTCTCCCCTTCTCCCCTCCTGCTCCAAAGCACAGACACCTTGGACTTGGTTCCTCTTTTCAGGGGATAAAAGTGCAAAGTATCTGAGACAACAAAGAGATATACAAGCACATAAACATAAAACAGATGCTTGCTCTTATCAAGGCACTCAACTCTCTGAATAATCTTTGGTCCTCAGGACCGCTTCAAGTTACTACAGACAATATACCACAGTCATGTGGTACATAAGCAAGCAGGAACAAGGTCTTACCTCTTTTGAAGCCCAGCCATGTTAGCATGGGATACAGATTTACAGTGCAATCTTACTCTACAGGCATCTTACATTCTGTCAGAGCAAATCTGTGTGGCAGACAAGCTGGGCAGGCAAAGACAGACCTTCAGAAATAAAAACTAGATCAAGGATATTCCAGGATTTGATCCATCTGTGGAGCATTCCTCAATAGACTATTTTGCTTCCTCTCTGAGCAACCAGTTGGCAAAATTCTGCTACAGGACTCCATGTAAGAAGATATGGAAGACAGGTGCCTTTTCTTTTCCTTGGGCAGGAATGTTCCAGTATGCTTTTCCACCCTATCCACTGATTTCCAGGGTACTTCTGAAGACTCAGAAGGAATCCTCCAAAGATCATTGTGGTGACTGCTTTCTGGCCCATGTAACTATGGTTCTCCTTTCTTTTGGAATTGGCCAGGGTTAATCACCACAAGGTTCCTCACAGATTGTAGCTACGCACACAACAGCAGGAGTGTTTGATGCATCCTGACCCCAAACTATTTCATCTGACTGCCTGGATGATAGGGTCTTAATACCTTTTAGGCACCTGTTTACTGAGGATGTGCAGCAGGTACTAACAGAAGTAAGACATCCTGCTACTAGAAAATCCTATATTAGTAAGTGGAAAAGGTTTTCTTGTGGTTGCCAACAAGATAACCAGCACCCGTTCAGGGCTAGTTGTACTCTGGTTTTACAATATTTGTGTGAATTACTTTCTTATGGCTGCCCATGGATACCCTCTTTTAAGGCATTCTCATGTTAAAATCTTTTTGAAAGGTACTTTGTATAAGAGACCTCCAAGAAAACTGGTGGCTCCTTTTTGGGATCTTAATTTTGTGCTAGAGAAGTTAACACTTGCTCCATTTTAATCAGCCCATCTGTCTGACTTGGGTTCTTAACATGGAAACAGTTTTACTAGTTGCTCTGACCCCTACAAGAAGTGTATCTGAGTTGCAAGCTCTTATGATTGGTCAGCCTTATCTTGTTTTCCACAGAGACATTTGAGAACTAATCCTTCTTTTACACCTAAAGTGACATCTGAGTTTACCTTAAGCTAGACTACCCATCTCTCTATGTTCTTCCCTGAAGCTAAAACTGAGGAAGAAAGGATGCTTCATACCTTGGATGTCCGAGGAAGAAAGGATACTTCATACCTTGGATGTCCGAGGAAGAAAGGATACTTCATACCTTGGATGTCCACAGGCAACTCACTATCTTGACAGAACAAAATCTTTCAGAATTACCGATCATGAATGCAAGAAGAAGGCACAACCTGTGTCAAAGTAAACTTTTTCCAAATGGGCATCTCTGGCTACTACTCTTTTTTTATTCTCACCACACCAAAATAATTCCAATCATGGTCAAGGCACACTCTACCAGGGCCTTGGCTTTGTCTGAAACTGCAACATGGTCCTCTCCGCATACTTTTACAATGTGCTACAAGCTGGATCCCTTCTCCAGGTCTAGTTTAGATGTGCTAGGGCTAGTATCCAGTTGCCTCTGGACCCTTCTCCTTCCACCTCCCAGTTGATCTCAACTCTGGTAATCTACCAATATAGCTTAGGCTACTACAGAAATGATCAATTTGAAGAACGTAGTATGGTTGTGTATGTAAACTTACCATAACAGTAGATGTCTGAATGATCACTGCCACAGTAGCTACTCCCTCTCTCCCTACACCCCCATCTCTGCACACCCCCTTTTGTTTTTTAGTGTGTTTTTATACCAGTGTGTGGAAGTTTGCTTTTTGTTGTCCTAGCAATGTTTTCTCAGGGCTCAGCCTCCCTCTGTCAGTTAGTATGAAAGCTTTGAAGGGCTTTACACCCAAATCTGTCTTTTCTTCAGTTCAGCTTGAGCTGACTAATGGTTTTGGTGTGTGGAAGGTGCCCTGAAGCTTTGGAAACTGGCCTACTGTTATATCCTTTGCAGGCATAACCCATACAGCTTAGGCTACTGTAGCAGTGATCATTCAATCATCTACCATTATAACTGTACTTTCTCTTCTTACCCCAGATAATTGGACTCATTAGTAATCCTGCAGTACAAGCATAATTATAATAGGGATGGTGTTGTATTCCTGAGTCTGCTATGCTTCAGCATCAAACTAAGGTCACATATGCCTGATTGGGAGTTATCTCAGGTGGATGTAAAAGATCATATGGCATTTACCAAAAGGAGTAAGGATGGTTTATTAAAGGAACAGCAAAACAAAATAAAAAGCAGTCATAAAGATAGATTGAAAAAGAACAAAATATACAATATTTATGCAATATATACAGATGCTTACCCTACCTACACCCACTGAAATTTCCATAACCAAAAATACCTAACATTTACCTGAATATTGGACACTTCCCTTTTCTGATCATATAATAACTCGCTACAGTGTTCCTTCCATAATTACCAGACACATGTAAATATGATCCTGTCTAGCCTTTTTATCCATCCGTCCACAACTACTTTTTCCCATTTATGCACATGGGATTGGAGTGCCACATCAACAGAGGCAATCATCTGTTTATCCTCTTAACATCTTCAGTTTTAACAATTGTATATGCCTCGTGTAAGTTAGTAGTATCCATGTTTAAAGCAGAAACACCCATTGTCCTCCAGAGCAAAGAACTTTCCCCAACAGTGGCAGACATTTTCTCTACAGCCTTCCCAACATTTCCAAAAATAATCATATTTCACTTCTAAAATCTGACCTACAAGCTCTTGAGAAACCCCAGCAACCTCTTTCAAGATCAAGTAAAAATAAAGAGAGGCTAAATAAACAACAGGGTTAAGGAATGCCAATCCATCGTTTTCTTTCTTATTATGAACAATCCCTGTTTTTACAGTTTAGTCTTGAACCCAAAGAGCAGAGAAAATATTTCCAGAATGGTTTTATCCAGTTTACCAGATAGTATATAATCCCTCAAAACAGACCAAGATACCCAGAACAACAGAAATCAATAAATAAACATTCCTGCAAAAGATGGGTTGGAGGGTTGTAGAAAGGTTAAGATGTTTACTTCACAGACACAAGGTGCAGCATTTGATTCTCACATGGGGTAATCGGCTAGGCTTAGAATGGCCTACAAGGGCAGTTATCCTAGAACTAATCTATAAACCTGTGAACCTTTACATTTCTGGACATTCAAAGTTAAGCCAATGAAAAGTAGATGCTGTTTAACAATTTTCACAGTCTCTTTCACCTAGACATTACTATTAATAAAGAAGAAAAATCATCTGCAACAGCTGTCACTTCCATATTTCCATCATAAACAATACTTGCATCCACACTTGACCACAGAAACTACGGTTCTAGTAGCTAAAGCAAAGAGGATACCACTTATCAGACAGCCTTGAAGAACTCACTTTCCCATCCTAGTGTTCCATCCCACATATCCATTACTTAACCCAGGTATGCTTCAACAATGAAACTGTCTTATCTCTTATGTTAATTTAATGAAGAAAAGAATACATTTGTTCATGGAAAACACTATCAAAAGCTTTAGAAATACCCTACCTTATTACCCTACAAATAATGTCATCCCAATAAATGCTATAACCCACCGCCTTAATTGTTAGCATCAAGTCATTGGCATTTTTACCTTTCGTCATGAAAAGTCTCTGCAGATAATACATTAGATACAATTACTGCAAACTGCAGTGGTAGAATTTTCCTCAGTATTTTGTAGTCAAAATTACACAGAGAAATAAGATACCAATTTTATATATCACACTTATCCCCTTTGTCCCACAAAAACATTAACACACCAACAAAAATCTCATCATTCTGTAAGCCAGCCTCAAGCCAGTCATTAAACATAGCCAGAAAACCTTGCTTCTCATCATTTGACAACACCCGGTAGAATTTATAGCTAAGACCATAGTATCACAAAACACTACTCCCCTTACTAAATGAATAATGGTCTCCAGGTCTTCCAACGAAATACAATGTTCCAGCAAATTAGAGACCCTTCATTGGACATGCCAAATCTTCCTTTTATAAGCGTATAATTGTTCAACAAAATATTCTATGCATGGTAATATCTCTTCTTTCCTTCTTGTACTTTTCTTATTAGGATGAAAACACTCTTACAGAACTCTCATCTAATTTAGCAATCCCTCCCTGTCCAGGGTTGCTCCTCCTCCTTGCATCCAGCCACAATATACCTTTACTACAAAAGCTAATCCCTAATTTTCAAGTTTAGCATCTCATATAAGTCACATTCCACACATAATGCAATGCCAGCATTACATTCCTTTACAATTTCTACTACTTTTGTGCCATTCCTTGTCTATTACCCCATAGAATGTAATATATTTCCACTTATATGTTTTCCAATCAGTATATTATGATTTCATTTCAAAATAATACAATCAAGCTTCTGCTGCTCTTTCCACATAATATCCTATTGTTCACATAAACCAGTATATCTCTTTATTCCCTTACCCATCCTAAAACACTGGTCTTATCACTTAATTCAATCCAAATGACAGCACAGTCAGAAGAAGCTACCTATATAATTCCCCTATGTATTTCATCCAAAAAAGAAAATACAGCAATCAATTCCCATCTTAAGACAACCGCGTACATTTATAAATGGGCACTCAAAGAACAAGAGCAGACCTGAATGGCTAAGAATATTTCTGCATTTGTTCACATCCCCAAACTATTTTTTTTTTCATAAATCAAGCCACAATTAAAATCTGCTATCACAACCACACACGTAATTTTAATACAGCAAAATGTTCCATAGGTTCATAGGTGTTTACTAGGCTAACAACCATGAGGGCCTTTATAAGCCTAGCCATGCACCCCAAACATCTGACAAGTTCTGATACCCTTGATAAGTGTAAGCATAGGCCTGGGAGATGACCCTTTACAGGTTACCTCTGTCCAATAGAGACATAGGTGCCAAACCGGGGATGAATTTCCAGTTTCCCATCCATTTGTCCAAGTTGCACTTGAATTGGGTTAGGGAGGAACTCTCCTTCACATGGATGTGGAACCTGTTCTATAGATGGGGTAGTCTCTGGAATACATCCCTATCTCTCCATTAGGTTCTATTTATATCACAGGCAAGGTTTACGTGCTTAGAACAGGTAATTCTGGTACTGTTTGTTTTGTGAATATGCAGGAGGTCCATCAGAGTGTGGTCTAACAGTGCCCTGTATGCCAGGGATGAATCTCCCCTCAAAAGCCTGTAGGAGACAGAATACAGGGATAGGGCCTTAAGGCAGTCTGCATAGGACATATTACTTGCACCCTGTATTCTTTTAGTGAGGAACCTTTGTGGACATTCCAATTGCTGGATATGCCTGGTTAAGTACATACCAAAGGGGGCATTGTACTCAATGATAGGTCTGATGAATGCAGAATACAGTGGAACAATGACTTCCTTGGACTTAAATGCCATACCTTTGTTTATAAGTTGTGCAGCATAGAATGATTTCCTCACCACTGTAGACATGTGATGATCAAAGGCTATATTACTATCTATGTGTGTCCCTAAGACCCTGACTACTGGGGTGTGTTGTCAGTATGATAGTTACCAGGGATGGATGACATTCCAAAGGATACTATTATGCATTTCTTGGCATTTAATTTTAGTCCATGGCTCTGACACCAGTTCTTTGTCTGTATCAGCCCCTCCTAGAGACCATTTGTGTCAATGTAAGATTCAGTGACAGCTCCTAATTTGCAATCATCTGTAAATTCAGTCAGCCAGACACCACCAACATTGGCCTTGACTTCTGAGAAGCAAATACCAAAAAGGAGTGGTCCAAGGGCTGATCCCTGAAGGACTCCAGTTGTGACTGGCCTCTTTGTAGAGGTGGACTCCTCAATTCTAACTTCCTGAGTCCTGTCTGTGAGTCAGCTGGCTATCCACTAGGTGACATATGGGTTTGTACCTAACCTCTTGAGTTTGCCAACAATACCAGAGTGGGGTATTGTGTCAAGTGCCTTGGCCAGGTGAAGGTAGGCAGTGTGAATGACTTTGCCCTCATCCATTGCTTTGGTGACCTTCTCAAAGAAGTCCACCAGGTTGAGTAGGCATGATCTGCCCTTCACAAAACCAAACATTGCTGGGTCTAGTGTCTGGAGGTTTACTATATATCTATTGATCATCTCCATGATAATTCTTTCCATGGCTTTACATATATGACTAATGAAACTTATGGGACTGTAGTTGGCCCACCTTTGTGCAGAGGGATGACTGTTGCCTTTCTCCATTCATGAGGCATGAAGCCTGTTTGGGGACTATAGTTAAATAGTAATTCCAGAGGCCCTGATAGGTCATGTTTCATGCTATTTAGAAGGCATCCTGGGATATTGTCTGGGCTCATTGATGCAGTGTTCTTGGTCTTAGAGAAAGCATTAAGGACCTGTTCCCTAGTGATAGTAGGGGGCGTTATATTTGATAATATTTTCTGAGGGAAGGTTGAAGGGGAGAGAGGGGTAAAGTTGGAGTTGAATTTATCAGCTAGGAGGTTTGCTATATCTTCTAGCTAAGTATAGGTGGCTCCATTTACAATGAGTTCTGTACACAATTGTGTATTGCCTTTGAGGTTGTGGACATAGTTAAAGAATGCTTTGTGGTTGTCCTTGGCCTGGGAGGCCAAACTTACCTCAAATTTGGCTTTGGTAGACTTTATTTGTCCTCTGAGTTGCTTGTTTAGTTTGATGAGAGTGCTTTTATCCTGCTTGGTGCTGCACCTCCTAATTTTTGCCATGATTTTCTTCCTCCTGTTATACAGCCAATTGATTTTGTGATTCCACAAAGGTGGCTTGTTTATTGAGTTAGTTCTGTACTTCTTCCTGGTGGGTAGAGCCTCTATGCAGGTATTAACATGCTTGTACAGGGTTTCTGTGATCAGTTCTGCATAGACAAAAGTGTTCTCATGGTTTATGGGGGTTTGAAATTTTACCAGGTTGTCACTTAATAGCTGGATGTTAGCCTTCAAATAGTTCCCGAATATTCCAGGTTTAGCTGGGTGCCCAGGTTTTATTTTTCCTTCAAAGGAGATCATTTGTAGTCTGACCTTACCTAGGAAGGTGTTACAGTAGGGGATGTGCAGCAGTCTCCCACATTAGTGAGGACCAGATCCAGTATGGTTGCACTCCTGGTTGGTGTATTGATTATCTGGTCAAGGGAGTTTGTGTTTACAAAATCCAGGAATCTCTGTGCATGTACGTTTGGTGTCATATAGGATTCCCAGTTAATAGTGGGGTAATTAAAGTCACCCATGAATATGGTATTGGGTTGGATGGTTAGTGTTTCTAATAAGTTGAAGTACATGGTATGGGTTTCCTGGGTCATAGAGGGGGAACCTATAGCTTGCAAGGAAGTGGTATTGGATTTTACCTATGGTGCTTTGAACATGGATCAGCTCAAGTGCATTGTCCTGTCTGTCCAGCCTAGAAGTATATTTATTTTTTATGTAAATATAGACACCTCAACTTTAGTCCCTGCCTGTGACGTAGCTGGCCTAAATGTGTGGAAGGCATTTTAACCTTGCACTGTTGGTGTGCTCTCTGTGTTTTTAAACTATGTCTCAGTGACCACACAGATATCAGCAGTCTCTAAGGTAAAGAGAGCTTCTAGGGACTGGAGTTTTTTGTTTAGACTCCTAGCACTGAGCAGTAACACCTTTAGATTTTCTTGGTTTTGATTTGCTATGTCGAAAGTACTTTCAGTTTGGTATTGCCTAAAAAAAGGCAGTATGCGGGAAGACAATGTTTTAGCTAATATTTGAAAGCCTAGAGGGGAGAGGAGTAGACCATCCCTGGCAAAGCAGCGTGGTCTGTTGACCATCTCCTTCCATGCTGACAAATATTGCACCATCTTAGAATGACACCAGAAACTAAGCCAATTATTAAAGTCAATCATCTTTTGTTCATATTGTGGCATCATCCTTGGAGAAGGTAAAATGCTGCTCAATGCTAGGCTCATAACAGCCTGAAACACATATTCCAAGATCTCCATGATGTCTATCTTTATATAGTCTAGGGAGGTATGTCTCAGGTCATTTACTCCCACATGGACTATGACTGAGTCATATTGGTAACTGTGGTCCAATGACCTGAGTGTATGTGTAAATGTGATGGATCCTAGCCCCTATTAAGCAACTGACCATAACTTTCTCCTTACTCAGTCTGGTGAAAGGGACATCAGTGTGTCTCATGATGGAGTCTCCAATGACTAGAATGTTTGATTGTGTGGTGGCTTGCCTTATCGGCTTAGAGGTAGAGGCTACATGAGATGTAGCTCTATGTGTTGTGGGTGTTGTTTTGAGAGTGCATTTGGGGATGCTGAGGGTATTTGTTATGTGTACTTCATTTAGGTCTTTGTCATTTAGGAAGGTTATATGTAAGTGTCTCAGTATATGCGGGTCTATATATCTGCTTTGAATTGTCCGTGATGGGTGCAGCATGTGTACTACTGACAACCTTATTGACATCAGGAGTAAATTTATGTGAGAGCTTTGCCTCCAGTGACATTGTGTAAATACATCTCTCACATACCATATCAGTTTGTTTGAGAAATAACTGGTTGTCAGTAAACATGAGGCAATTTCTACATCACCTCAGGATGTCCATATCCACCAAGCCAGTAATGGAGACAGTAGGAAAGTTCATATTCATGGCAACAGACCCTTTTTTATTGATTAGACAGTTGGAGTGAGAACATCAATCGCTGCCAAGAGTATCCAGTTTGCAACTATGTGGACAGTAATTGTCAATGCAAACTAGTTGTCCTGTATGCAACTAGGTATTGGAGAAATTTCAATTGTGCGTTTACAGGAAAAATGTCATTCAAAGTGTCTGAGTCTGTATAGAGCACTGCCAAACACTTGAGGGGAAATTAGTATGTAGACCTAGAAAATTTAAGAATGAAGTTATTTAGGCAGATATTCTGGTTAGAAACAAATCAAGCAGTAAAAGCAAAGAATTAACTTATCAAGAATGATGAAAAGAGGGGAATCGCATAAATGGCTACTGCCTGGCTACTACTAATGCTGGTTTCACCAAAACTTCACTCTGTTGGGATACAATGCTCATTTGTTTCTTTTCTCACCAGAAGCAAAATGTTAGCACCAGTCCCAAGAAGAGAAGCAGCCCACTGTTTGGTGATCCATAGTCTTGTCCCAAATGATGCAAGGGTTTGTAGGCTTGTAGCCTTTATTTGGTAGATGCCACAAATAGCAACCAGACCAAATAGGTACGTTAAGCACAGACACTCACTCTCCAACCAAAAACAGTCAGGAATCAATGCACTGTGCTCCTTCTCTCACCAGGATCAGAATATAAGGGCAGATTCCAAACTGTCACCTATAAAGCAGTTATTAGGCTTTCTGGTGATCAGCAGTCTCCAGGAAATAATGTCCCTGTACTCCTTCTGTCACCAGGAGAAAACAGAAGCACTAATCCCAAGATGACTACTGAGAGGCAGAATGTGGGCTCTCCAATAACTGCTGGTCATGCAATACATGCTTACAGGTAAGATGAAAAAGAAATGGCTTATCCTAAACACTGCAGTGTGCACTAAGCAGTTACAAATGTGAGTGGGTAACTTAAGTTTTAGCTAAGTGGAGAGTCACTATTTTTAAAAGAGCAAGATAGATTGAAAGGGGGTGGGCACTTTTGTATTCTGGTACTATGTAATACAGTAGGATGACCAATAAATTTAAATATTTGAAGGGAAGTGATTTCACAAAATGATAATCTTGTGCTTACTCAAAGGAGAGAGGGAACAAGATATATAGTCAAATTAACATAAAGGGCAGGCAACTAGAAAGACAGTGGTGTTTAAGAACACAACAGTAACAGGGTGGGAAAAAATTCTGTCTGACTCACAAGAGACAGACTTATGGTCTCTTTTCAAGTTTTAATATGCAGTGAAAAGCAGAATACAAGTAAAACACAGTGTAAAGGAAACAAATCACAGAATAAAAGATAGAAAAACACAATAAAGTAATACAAAATACGAGAAAATAAAGCAAACTAACCTTTCCCTCACAGCAAGCTGTGGCAAAGTCTGGGTGAGCCTTTCCAGTAAAGCTCTGAAATGTTTTATTTTACCCCTTAAATAGAAGGTTTAGTTCCTAGCTCCACCCCCTCAGTTCACAGATTAATCGTAACTGACCTGTTCTAACTTATGTGTGACTCCTTAATTGACCTGTTCTAATTTCTGTCTGACTCACAAGAGACAGAGCTGTGGTCTCTTTTCAAATTTTAATATGCAGTTAAAAGCAGAATACAAGTAAAACACAGTGTTTGTTTGTGTCTTTCAGCTTTTCCCAGTTAGGGGTCGCCACAGCGGAACTCCGGTCCGCTAATGATTGGTAGTGTATTTTTACATACTGGGTTACCAGCCCTGACGCACAACCTTCAATGAAGGCACGCCCCATTCACGTATGCCTCCACACAGAAGATGCTCTAGCTGAGAATCGAACGGGACAACATCTTGCTATGAGGCGACAATGCTACCGCAGCACAAGTAAAACACAGTGTAAAGAAAACAAATCACAGTATACAAAATAGAACAAGGCAATAAAGCAATACAAAATACAAGAAATAAAAAGCAAACTAACCTTTCCCTCACAGAAAGCTGTGGCAGAGTCTGGGTGGGCCTTTCCAGTAAAGCTCAAATAATCACCTCTGACATGTTTCAAAACCAGGCCCTCGTCAATTACAGCCTACTTCATTAACCCACTACACCACACATATCTTAAAGAATATGTCAAACAAAGATCCTCTGCATTTCATATTAATAGGTGCATAAACTGTAAGTAAGTGACCTTTTCACCATGAATCTTAACATCTAAGACTAAAAGTCATCCTGGAATGCCAAAAGTAGCAGGTTCTATATTACAAGATCGAAGCTTTACTTAATCGAATAAGTAAAGCTCGAACTTGTAATATCGAAACTGTAAATTGATGAATGGCCGATTTAACCCAGGAAAACACTTTCCTTGGCCGTTATGTGGAGTATGCCCATTTCTCCAATTTGGAGCGATCTCTGAGTTGGTACATTTAGGATGGGGGCTGTTGGGGGCACAGCCCCCCACATCAGGGGTTGGGGGGGTGAAGCCCCCCTACTTGATTTCGGATGTATTTTTTTTTTTGATTCGGCCAAGAACTTAATTTCAGATGTAATTTTTTTTTAATTCGGCCAAGGGAAGTGTTTCCCTTGGTTGAATCGGCCATTCAACAATTTTAGCTGTCGATATTACAAGATCGAGCTTTAGTTACTCAATTAACTAAAGCTTCGATGTTGTAATATAGATGCAAGTAGCATCCAATATCTAAATATTAGAATTACTTATCAGTATTGCAATGTCAGAACTAGCATCCAAACAAACTCTTAACTGCTGGCCTACCCCAAATATATTCAAACTGAGTTCTATCCTGTTCTTTAATAAGTGCAACATCAAATAAAAGTATAATATCTTGGTAAGACTTTCACACCCCTGCAACACCCTCAACGTATGTAATTTATTTAATACCAAACATTAACAGAAAAATTGAAACATTATCCTTTACCCTTTTTGTCACCGTTCCCCTCTTTCACTCTTCATTTTCTAATCTTAACTTTTTCAACAATGTTTGTATTATTTATTATTTTATTTTACATTTGTTGACTGGGATTGTCTGACTGAGCTGAAGAGCCCTTTTTCAGCGGAGGCCCGGGGAGAAAAGCTCCAACATATTATACAATTTTCATTATAAATTTGCATTAAACAGCAATGTTACAGGATTATTACAAGGCATTAATTAGCAATACAATGTTCTACAGTGTCAATAATCAGGAGTATAGCAAAACTATTTCAAGATGTATAAAAAGAAATATGTCATTAAGATGATTATAGTTTTTGGGGTAAGTGGTTACAAAAACCCAGTTTTATCATAATGTAGTTGCATGTATAACTATGCTTACTTAAATGAATACACCTCACTTCTCTGTCCTCTGACATGATGTTATCCTAGTCTTCTATCAGTGGTGCATACACACGAGAAGATAAAAAATTGAGGGGTATTTACATGGCCAGGGCATTTTGTAAATCATATTTGCTTTCTGGAGTAAGAAAAGCAGTACCAGTTACAGAACAGCTATAAACATGTACCTGACTTTTCCCCTTCAGGTAGCTTAGCAACAGCAGTATCTAGGTCACCTCTGGTGTCATGAAAGACAATAGCATGATCAGTTACTGAAATGAACAGCCATCAACATGTTTTTGACATTACCCTTCATGTAATGCATTAATGAGCATAGAAGGAACAATAATCATTTGAGGAGCAGCAGAAGGAGTTAAATTAGTATTAAAGGTATCAGCGCACCTGGGACAGTCACAGCTCAAATGGCCTTCAGTACTACAAACAGTACTCAATGATTTACATTGTTTAGCAATGTGTGTTTTTCCCCCACACTGAGAACATAGCTTTTCAGGACAGCTGACAAATGCTTAGTCACTCCACAAATGCTGCATAAAACATTCACATTTTTGGGCTTTCCAATATACTTTACAGTTGTCCTCTTCCAAAATAAAAGAAAAACACTATTTATGTGAACAATATTGCTATTTTCATTTTCAAAAGTAACCCCACCTCCCAAGCCCCAGTCCACAAATTTCTGTTATCCATGTGCTTTTCAACTGTATCAGCCCTTTCATAGTCATTACAAAGATAACATTGTGACCTTTTCTCAATTTCAAACATAAACCTGTCCAGTAAGGATTTTTTTTTCAAAACTGATGTTACAAAAGCTTTCAGTTCCCAGATGTAGAAACAAATGGATATGAACAACTTAAAGCCCACAGGCAAAACTAATTTGTCCCATATGAAGTACCTGACAAAAGACAGACTCCATCAGTAGGTCTCCATTTTTCTTGCAGTTCAAAAAAAGCTTCTCCTGCTGTCTGAGCAGCAGCATATGGGGCAAAAGCAACAGTCATCCCAGGCACAAGGTATCAGGGGTTGTAGTTGTCAGTACCAGCATTCATCTTCTACTACATTTGCTGCCAGGTGTGGAGAACTACAGTGCTCAGCGTGTTTTCTACTGCAGTATTAACATTCAGAAATGAATGCCAGTACTGCATTTTGCAGTCAAGTTGAAATGTTTTTTTTTTTTTTTGCAAACCGGATTGGGGAAAGGCACCAGAATAGCCAACTATAGCTCTGTGCAGGCTAACAAAAGGATCTACCCAGCTCCTCTCAGGAGACTGGCCAACTTGTACATCAGGCAAACTGGCCCTACTATCGATAGTACCCTCCACACTCTCAGTTCCTACAGCAGAAAAAAATGCAATATTCAACAGCCTCAGCCTAGGAAAGTGTATTGTCATCTCCCAGTTCATCTTCATCCATAAGTTTCAGCAAGGTAGAATTAGCTAAACCACCTTCTGACAATGTCACAAGAGCCACAGTAGGAGAAACCACAGAAAACACAGGCAAAAAAACTACAATAATGCTACAGACAGAAACAATGCATCTTCCTCAGTGGCTGGGTCCATCTTCCCATTCCAGACATAGCCACTGGTCCTATCTAGTGATAAAAGAGTAAAGGAATTTCCCCTGGTGCCCTAGCAAAATGTGCCCTAGTCAATATGAATACCACCACAAGTCTGCCTGGAGATTAAGACCATGGACTAGTGGAACTAACCTGATTAACAAAACATATTAAGAAGTAATCTGGTATTTGTGCTACTAATAATTAAATCTAATGTTTATTTGCCAAGCAGTGACTCCAACCTTAAATTCCAATCATGTGCTAAAATGACATAATAGTTATCATACTTTTGTAGCATCTATGCACATTTTTGCAAAGGAGACACTTTATCTTAACATGAAACATAAAGAGAAAAGATAGCAAAAGGTTTCGTACAATTGGGCTACCTGCATTCAACTCCTATATTCCTACCATGAGTCATGGATTACCTCTGAAACAAGATATGAACAACCCCTTTTATAACAAATGTTAGTTATATCCACGGCTGCAAATATATATATATATATATATATATATATATATATATATATATATATATATATGGAAGGTGCTACTTTTGTCGAACAGCACTTCTGTTAGTTGATACAATTTGATCGACTAAACAGGTGGCCGACAACTGTCAACAATATTAGCAAACAAAAGTAGTAGATGGGATGATTCTCAGGACTGGAGAATTTGCCGTTTCACTGAGAACTGTGTGATCTTGTAGTTAGACTATATAGTTAGCAAGGGGTATGGGAGGTGCAGCTCCTCACATGGGGGACATTCAGGGGGGGCTTGTCCATTTCAAAAAATGATATTTTATAATTAATTTTGCTTTAACATTTTTGCATGCACTGATATTGATGCTTGGTGCATGCTTAGCAGTGTGTCAACCTGGATAATATTGATCATTTCATGTCTAAATTTATGTCACTTTTAGTGCTGTTCGATAAAGGTAAGTAAATATTTACACACACACATATATATATATATATATATATATATATATATGTGTGTGTGTGTGTGTGTGTGCATATATAATATATATATATATATATATATATATATATATATATATATATATATATATATATATATATATGCGCAACTGTCCATTAAGCACTGCATGTTATTGAAGCCCCCTTAAAGAAGCGGCCTTTGAGTTTACCAGTCCCCACAAGAGGGGCACATTCAGCACCTCCCCAACCCTCACCTCAGGATAGAAGAGCAGGCTGTTAGCTGTTTCTTAGTCTCTGCTCAGCCCATTTTATCAGCAGATCAAGTGTGTTCTTAAATCCGGGTTTCTGGTAGTCCAGAAAGATGCCTTGCCTCTGCATCATTTAGCTGACTTAGACAGATAGGAATACACATTTTGTTGAATAACTGACTTACCACCACACATATCAAGTGTATTCAGCTTAATACCCAGTAATGTTCTTACAAGTGTCATATGGAAAAGCTAATTTTATTAAGTAACAGAGATAATACCACTGACATTAGTTAAACTCAGTTCACTACCCATCAGTGCCTTCAGACATGCCATTAGGGAAAAATTATTTTCTTAAATAACAGATATACCACCAACATTGAGTGTCATCAGGTGCGCTGTTAGGACAGGCCAGTTTTGCGGAATAAAATAATTAATACCAGTGACATCAGCTGAAAGATACATTTCAAAATCATAAAATCTTGAGGAGGACTGGCACAGATGCAGAAACAGAACTAGTGTATGAATTCACATACAAATGCCTCTAATAAATATAAAACTGTTCAGTTTCTAAGTACATAAATTTTACTAAGGTGTTTCTGCATCCATTTTTTTTCTTAAAACTTGATTGTTTTCAGCACTTTGCAAACTGTAAGAGTGATTATGTAGCTTACATTGACCATTGAAGTGAATGTCACAGTTTTAAATTGGAAAATATAAAAAAAAAAGTAAAAAGAACAGGTTATGAGAATATAGTTTATTGTGATAATAGAAACAAGAGGGAACTTGATCATTTACACAGGCATGTTGTCATTTGTGATGAACATTATTTTTTGCTTTAAATCTGTGAAAACAGTGCAGAGCTTGCTTTTGAATTGTTTCTTTTAATTTGACCTTAGCTATGACTGATTCTTCCATACTATGTGAGCTTCAGTATGGTGGTTTGCGTACAGAGATAACTTACACTGCCACACAGTGAGGTATCTTCTCTGAATTTGCCTGTTTAGAGGAATCCTAATTTTTTTATAACTTTAGCCTCAAAAGTTCTTCTAAAAGGTCTTTCAAGTTTGAAATGATGTTAATAAGCAAATTCATTATCTGTTCTCAGCTGCCACATCTCTAACCTGCATTTTTCACCAGTAAGATATACTTGTGATGATAGGAGGTACTACCAGCCATGCCAGAAGAAATACGGCAGTGGATTTTTAACATATGCCAGCACAGCTAGCTGGAATTTTGTAAATTATTGCATGTCATTTATATATCAAAGTGATTTGCACAGATGTGTATGCTGGAAATGTATTTGTGATGTTTGCTTGTGTTAAAATGTATCAACGTTGTGCTCTGCTGGAAGGAAAAAAGATGTACATGCATTATTGTAACTGTTTAAATGTGTACATTGTAAAAGCATATACTGGAAGTGAAGAGGTTAATCTTAATCCAACTGACTTTCACATACTATTCTACAGTTTTCATTGATGAGAGCTTGTATGTGTGACCTTGTTTCTTTTACTTCTAAAATGGACTTTTCAAGCTCTTCACAAAGTGTTTTGCTGCTGGTTGTTAAGCACTGATTCTTATTCATAATCACTTGAAGATGTGTTTCCATTTGATGTTTTTCTTTTCTGAGTGCTTCTGTTTCTGTCAACAGCTCATTGTAAATGCATTTCAGACCATCCATTTCATTTGTCAAGTTCTGGTTTTCGCATGTTATGCTACAGTTTTCATCAGTGAAAGCTTGTATGTATGACCCCAGTTCTTTTACTTCCAAAATGGACTTTTCAATCTCTTCACAAAGTGTTTTGCTGTCAGTTGTTAAGCAATAATTCTCATTCATAATCACAGGAAGATTTGTTTCCATTTGATGTTTTTCTTTTCTGAGTGCTTCTGTTTCTGACAACTCACTGTAAATGCACTTCAGACCATTCTTTTCATTTGTCAAGTTCTGCTTTTTACGAAGACTGGCTTGCAAATTTACGTTAATGTTATTCCTTTCATTGGTTATTTTATATTTTTCATCAGTGAGAGCTTTTACACATATGTTCAGTTCTTTCACTTCCAAAACCGATTTTTCAGTCTCTTTGTGAAGGTCTGTATTGTCAGTCGTAACTGCCTGAAGATAGGAGTCTATCTGATACTTTTCTCTTCTCGGTTGCTCTACTTCTGATTTTGGCTCACTCTTTTCATTGGTCAACCTTAGATTTTTATTAATGGTGGCCTGCAAATGCATATAAACACTGTTCCTTTCATCAGTCATTTTACAGTTTTCTTGAAAAAGAGTCTGTAGACTTGCATTTAGTTCTTTCAGTTCCAAAACCAGCTTCTGGAGCTCTTTGTGAAGTGCTTCATTCTCAGTGGTAAGGTGTTTATTCACACCCACAACTTCATGGAGATTTGCCCCCAGTTCATCTATTTCTTGTCCCAGTACTTCTATTTCTGGCAAAAGCTTACTGTTTATCGACTGCAAACTTTCCCTTTCACTGGCCAGGTTTTTGTTTTCAATACCCATGGCCTGTAAGCGTATGTTCCTTTTATCCTTTATTTCACAGTTTTCCTGGGCAAGAGTCTGTGTGTGTGGATTTAGTTCCCTTACTTCTAAGGCTGATTTCCGAAGCTGTTTGTGAAGCGCTACATTGTCGGAGGATAAGCATTGATTCTCATTCATGGCCATCTGAAGATCTAAATCCAGCTGAGCTTTTTGTCTTCTACGTGTTTCTGTTCCTGACAACAGCTCACTGTAAGTGCGTGGCAAGACATCCCTTTCATTTGTCAAGTTCTTGTTTTCATTAAGAATTGCCTTCAAACATACGTTCATGTTGTTCCTTTCATCAGTTATGTTATGGTTTTCATCAGTGAGTGTTTCCACTTGTGCACTTAGTCGTTTGACTTCAGAAACAGACTTCTCAAGCTCTTCACGAAGTGTTTTGCTGTCGGTTGCTAAGCATTGAATCTCATTCATAACCACCTGAAGATTTGTTTCCATTTCATGTTTTTCTGTTCTAAGTGCTTCTGTTTCTGTCAACAACTCACTGTAAATCGATTGCAGACCATCCCTTTCACTGATTAAGTTTTCATTTTCTTTAACAATGGCTTGCAGTAACATTTTTGTAATGTTCCTTTCTGTATTTATTTTGCAGTTTTCCTGAACAATATTTGCTACACGTGCACTTAATTCTTTCACTTCGAAGACAGCTTTCTCCATCTCCTTACCAACAGCTTTTTTCTCATTCACGACCTCCTGATAATACAGATCCATCTGATCTTTCTCTCTTCTAATTTCTTCTTTTTCTGATAGCAGCTTGTGGTTTATGCAGTGCAAGTCATTTTTTTCATTGATCAATTTCTGATTTTCATTAACAGTGGCCTGCAAATAAATGCCAACCTTGTTCTTTTCGTCAGTCACTCTATTATTCTCCAGAGAAAGATTTTGGACATGTGCACTTAGTTCTTTCTTTTCTAAGATTGAGTCTTCCAGCCCTTTGCGAAGTGTTTCATTGTCACACCTCATGGCCTGAAGACTTACGTCCATTTCATCTTTCTGTCTTTTGAGTATTTCTCTTTCTGAAAACAGCTTAGAAATTGCAGACTGCAATGCATCTATTTCTGAGAACAGCTCAGTAATAATGCATTGCAAGCAATTCCTACTGGTCAGGTTTTGGCTCTCCTTAAGAATGGCCTGCAAACGATCCTTGATGGTATTCCTTTCTTTGGCTATCTTATACGTCTCTTCAGTTAGCGTTTGCATTTCTAAAACAGGCTCCTGAAGTTTTTTGTGAGGTGCTTCTGTGTCAGTGGTGAAGGGGTAAATGTCTTTCAAAGATGCTTGAAGATATGTGTTCATGTGGTCATTTTCATTTTGGAGAGCTTCTGTTTTTGTTAATAGTTCAGTATTTATACTTTGCGATCTGTCTCCTTCGTTAACTATATTCTGGCATTCGTTAAAAAGGGCCTGGAAAAGTTTTTCGACGGTGCTACTTTCCTCATTCATTTCAGTTATCATAAACGCTTTCACTTTTTCCACAAGTACTTTTAATTTTTCAATATCATCCTATAGAAGGAAAAATAACATTATGCAGATAGCTGAATAAAGTGTTGACAAAAAGGAACACAGATCTTATTTGCATAAAGTGCATAAAATGGCACATACAGTTGTACCTCCACATAAAATTCAGATTTGTGACTGTTAAGTTACTTGAATAGTACATATTCGTTGCAAAAAGAAGTGACACTTTTTCTTCTGCCATGCAAAATAAAATCTAGTTTGTGGTCAAGTTAAGCTGACTGAAATTTCAGTGCAGCTATTTTACAAATATTGTGAATGGGTTTGGGTTACTGATGAGATGGGTGGAGACTGAAAGGACACTGATGTAACTTCTTTCAATTGTGGAACAAAGTGTACACTTTCTTAGAACCTCTTTTGCACATAGTGGAGTTTTTCAGAACAGAGCAACGGGTAACTGTCAGTGACAACAGGGGGTCCTTAGATTACTAATATTAAAAATGCATAGTATTGTATGCACACTTCATGGCAGCTGTTCTGACATGGAAAAAACACAGTTCCTCTAACTTAATAAACACAAAACAAAGCATTTACCACTAACTACTGTTTAGTGTTAGAATAAAAATAGAACGTCTGTGGCAAAGTGGTAAGAAATAAACACAGATATTGAAATAAGAACAAGAAAAACACTTCATATGGATATGTTTGCAGCATTTACTATAAATTAGTACTTGAGTTTCAAAGGACATTTTGAAAAGTTTCAGAACTGACAGGTTTTTAAAATTACATTAAAATCATGCTCTTAATAAAGTAAGTATTTATAAACAGGGATAGAAAAACAGATCTGTAATTAGGACAAAACCAATCCGAAAGCCCAGTAGTAAAACACTAAAACAGTTTTAATATGAAGCGCTTTTCGTCACTGTTTATACAGTGACTTTATCAGATAAAATAAAAACCTTCATGTCATTTTTAAATAATAATTGTAAGAATGTCACATGTTGGAAAACTTCCAATCAACAAGTAAAGCTGTATATGCACGTATTATTAAAAAGTACTACAAGCAAATACTATTAATCAGTTAAAAGCACTAAACACTATTCTAATTAAAAATTATGTGTGTAAACAATCAAAAAAGTGTATATCACACCCAATGGAACAATATCATCTGTTTCAACTTTTTAATTTAAGCAAACAAGTAATGTTGCAAGCTTCATTAAGACCTGGATTAGAAAATACATTAATTCTCAACTGCCAAACTAATTCACATTCCTCCAAGAGTAAAGCCATCGGGCCACCCCACACATCAGGTTGAATTTGGTCAAGTGCTTTGAAAGTGAATCTATGCCCACCACTTGAATATGAATATTTGGCCAGTGAGTTGTCAATTTTATTTTTACAGATGGCATAAATATGTTCGTAAACTCTATCACGGAACCTACGCTCCATTTTCCCGACGTAGAATGCTGTGCAACATGTGCACATTGTGGCATACACCACAAATTTAGAATTACAATTAAGTTTGTAGTTAAGGTTGAACAACTTCCCATTAATGGTGAATGTCCTACCTACATCTACAAACTTACACATCCTACATGTACCACAAGTGGACATCCCAGTATGTCTGTTAAAACTCGTTGAATCCTTCCTTTCCAGTAAGTTTTTGAGATTGAAGCCTCTTCTAAAAACCAGTTTAGGTACACTACCAAGTTTTTCAATTAAAAATGTATCATTACTGATAAATTCCCAATTTTTATATTGTATAAGTTTAACTTTGTTACTATCCTTACTGTATGTTGTTATAAAACTGGTTCTATAGTTAGACACCGTGTTGCTATTAATAAAGTCTAAAACTTGGCTCATTATCCGGATTTTAGGACTACTATTGACCTGCTGGGTATCAGTGCCCATCACCATTCCACCCAATATGGGCCTAATCAACCCATTGTTCCTTTTAAATTGCACTTCATCCACTAGTGCATCAATAAGGTTAGTGGGATATCCACGGTGTTGAAACATGTTGCTAAGTAACTTACATTCATCAATAAAGTCGGCTTCCAAGGAGACCATCTTTGCTGCTCTGATAAGCTGACCCTTAACAATAGAACGCTTTTGTGTGAAAGGGTGACTGCTTGTGAAATGGAGAAATGAATTACAATAGGTGTTTTTTCTAAAATTTTTTGAAACAAGTCTGTTATTCACTATGTCCTTAGTCAACCTAATGTCAAGGTAGTCGATGGAATCACAATTAAAGTTAAAAGTAAATTAGAGGAAATCAGTCGTATGATTTAAGTAGTCGATAAATATTTTTGCCTGCAAGTCAGCTTATCAGAGCGGCCAAGATGGTCTCCTTGGAAGCCAACTTTATTGATGAATGTAAGTTACTAAGCAACATGTTTCAACATTGTGGATATCCCACTAACCTTATCGATGCACTAGTGGATGAAGTGCAATTTAAAAGGAACAATGGGTTGATTAGGCCCATATTGGGTGGAATGGTGATGGGCACTGATACTCAGCAGGTCGATAGTAGTCCTACATTCCAGATAACGAGACAAGTTTTAGACTTTATTAATGGCAACACAGTGTCTAACTATAGAACCAGTTTTATAACAACATACAGTAAGGGTAGTAACAAAGTTAAACTTATACTATATAAAAAAATGGGAATTTATCAGTAATGATAAATTTTTAGTTGAAAAACTAGGGACTGTACCTAAATTGTTTTTTAGAAGAGGCTTCAGTCTCAAAAACCTACTGGAAAGGAAGGATTCAATGAGTTTTAACAGACATACTGGGATGTCCACTTGTGGTACATGTAGGATGTGTAAGTTTGTAGACGTAGGTAGGACATTCACCATTAATGGGAAGAACCGTAACTACAAGGTTAATTGTAATTCTAAATTTGTGGTGTATGCTGCAATGTGCACATGTTGCACAGCATTCTACGTCAGGAAAACGGAGCGTAGGTTCTGTGACAGAGTTTACGAACATATTTATGCCATCAATAAAAATAAAATTGACAACTCACTGGCCAAACATTCATATTCAAGTGGTTGGCATAGATTCACTTTTAAAGCAATTGACCAAATTCAACCTAATGTTAGGGGTGGCTCAATGGCTTTACTCTTGGAGGAATGTGAATTAGTTTGGCAGTTGAGACTTAATGCCTTTTCTAATCCATGTCTTAATGAAGCTTGCAACATTACTTGTTTGCTTAAATTAAAAAGTTTAAACAGATGATATTGTTCCATTGGGCGTGATATAGACTTTTTTGATTGTTTACACACATAGTTTTTAATTAGAATAGTGTTTAGTGCTTTTAACTGATTAATAGTATTTGCTTGTAGTACTTTTTAATAATACGTGCATATACAGCTTTACTTGTTGATTGAAAGTTTTCCAACATGTGATGTTCTTACAATTATTATTTAAAAACGACATGAAGGTTTTTTATTTTATCTGATGAAGTCACTGTATAAACAGTGACGAAAAGCACTTCATATTAAAACTGTTTTCATGTTTTACTACTGGGCTTTCAGATTGGTTTTGTCTTGGTTTTACATTGTTTTGTGCTTATTTCACCAGTTTGTTTGCGTAGATCTGTAATTACGGCAAAGCAAAGGCAGCAGATGCCCCAGGCACAAAGTGGTGAGGACAAGATCAGCAGTAGCTGATGAGAAGTAAATATAGTACCAGGATTCATTTAAGAAGCCATGGGTGACATTGTTTAGTACTTTAGTGTGTTAGCTACTGAAACAAAGAGCTTGCATAAAGTCTTTGTTACCGTTCTGAAAATCTTTTTCCTCGACTTCAAATTGATCACCTGGCTATGGCTTTGTAGAAAGTCCCCAAGCACTCTTCATCTGTCTGCCTTCTGTCAAAGGGGGAAGCATTACCATATCACAGCACTCAGAGGTAGATTGTGTACAGAACTATACTTTGTACAGTGTCCTGTGAATTTTGTTGTTATGCTTAAGAGTGGAAAGTACAGTATAATTAATATGCAAGGATTAGAAATATTCTTAATATTCATGTGTATATGTACATGATAATCCCCAGTAAGAATAATGGTTAGGCAAACATGCCTGTAGTGGGATACTTAGCAATTCACCAGCAATTTATAATTTAAAATGGGGGTCTTGTTTCACTTCATCCCATTATGCTACCTCTGTTTTGTTAGCAGAAGGTATCAATATAATTTGGGTTAGTACAAGTAAGAGCTGTGTACTGGCTCTTTGTGGTTACCTGACAGGGACAACAGCTGTTGGCAAACTGAAGGTGATGAATCAGCTAATATTGTCATACCAAGTACTGGTGGCAGTTTTGCTTGTCTTTATAGGACACAGTTTCATACTGCTATAACAATTAGTTTAATATGACCCACAGGGCATTAAACAAATAGGAAGAAAATCAGTGTGTCATGTAGTATTATCATGAACTACAGGCGGGTATCCATAGATAAGTGTCATGACAAAGTTATTGGATGGTGATATAGCTTTGCTACAAAGGCAGTCAGGGAAGAAGGCTGCTTGAAATGTTGTTTGTTTTTTCCAGTAGTGTGACAGGGACAATGACACCTTTCTAGATACTTATTTTCCCAGTAGTGTGACAGGGACAATGACACCTTTCTAGATGTTTATTTTCCCAGTAGTGTGACAGGGACAATGACACCTTTCTAGATGTTTATTTTCCCAGTAGTGACAGGGACAATGATACCTTTCTAGATGTTCATTTTCCCAGTAGTGTGACAGGGACAATGACACATTTCTAGATGCTTATTTTCCCAGTAGTGTGACAGGGACAATGACCCCTTTCTAGATGTTTATTTTCCCAGTAGTGTGACAGAGACAATGACACCTTTCTAGATGTTTATTTTCCCAGTAGTGTGACAGGGACAATGACACCTTTCTAGATGTTTATTTTCCCAGTAGTGTGACAGGGACAATGACTCCTTTCTAGATGTTTATTTTCCCAGTAGTGTGATAGGGACAATGACTCCTTTCTAGATGTTTATTTTCCAAGTAGTGTGACAGGGACAATGACACCTTTCTAGATGTTTATTTTCCTAGTAGTGTGACAGGGACAATGACACATTTCTAGATGTTTATTTTCCCAGTAGTGTGACAGGGACAGTGACACCTTTCTAGATGTTTATTTTCCCAGTAGTGTGAAAGGGACAGTGACACCTTTCTAGATGTTTATTTTCCCAGTAGTGTGACAGGGACAATGACACCTTTCTAGATGTTTATTTTCCCAGTAGTGTGACAGGGACAATGACACCTTTCTAGATGTTTATACGGACTGTAATTTCTGTTAAAAGGAAATGAGGATCATGATAACCCAGGTGGTCACAAGGCATGTTGTTACTGCTGCCTTCGTTGATGACCAAAGTGCATCTTAAGATAAAACAAAGGCTGGAATTTTTTTTGTCTTTATTTTTTTGCCCTATACCTTCTTACAATCAAGCCTCCTCCAGTCAGACTTGAACCCTTTCATTGCCCTGCATTAGGCATCCCCAGCATGTGGGTTAGATCCATCCAGACAGGCCTTTATCCAGGCAGACAATGTGATGGTTTATGCCCTTACAGAGGCATCCCAGCAGTGAGGCTGTACATATGATAGGCCTTACCCTTTTCCTGGGGTAGAATGTGACCCATGTAATTAATGAGGTCTCCATACCTTCCCCTACCTGAGTGTAAATTCCTGGCATCTTATCTGAAAGTTAATATGTACACAGCATAATAGCTGAATGCCTGCCCTGGCATTACCTCGTGTCACTGATACTCCTCCGATGGATTGTATCACTGAAATGACCTCGTTCACCTATCCACCAGGAAACTCATGCCAATCTTGCCCATGACTGCAGCCACAGATGCCTGAGCCCCTACTTGAACCAAGGTCCCTCTATTTCAGTGGAATGGGTTCAATATTACACAGCTTTTATAAGTTAACTTTTATAGGACACAAGGAATTAATACTTTGGTTCTTGGTTTCTATGTAGTTTATTTATGTATGATTTCCTAATCCATTTGTGTATTCTGTATTCTTTTGCACTTCATTGTTAACTCATTCAATCCAGAGCAGCAGGAAGCTAATAATCCTTTTGCCTCCTGAAGTCTTCTAAGCCAGGAAACTATTTGCTACCTGAGAGCATTTTCCAAGATCTGCTATTGCAAATGTACCCAGTGTGATTCTCAGTATCCCATAAAAACTACAAGTTGCAAGTCACAAAAAAATATTTAAAATATGAAACCTGTTTGTTAAACAATGGATTATGCACTGGTGTTAGTATTAAAGGTCTGTCTTGGGGATGATGATTTTATATTGCAAATTTATGAAAGAAAAAGCTGGCATTTTATTTGCCAAAAAATATTAGTGTTATGGTGACCAAACGGTTATGGCTCTGTAGGCATACAAAATAGATCCAAATGACTTGTTCAAGCTGTTCATTGATGTATGACATGATCATACAGCAGAATGCTATTTTGTGATATTGCACAATATATGTAAATTTATTATGTAAAGTTTTCACAATATTTCAAAACAATATTAGTCTTCAAACTGTGCTTGTTTGACTGCAAATATCAGTAACAAAATGGTGTGCCTTAATATTGTGTATAAGATGATACAAATTGTTTTGCTGTAGGTCACACATCATCTGTGATATTAATGCAGGTATGTAAATATTGCCAATAGTGCTAATTTTATTACCAAGTAAATAAGTATATCTCAGAACATCTTTACATTACCCCATGCCTTAATGTTATGTTTTACTAACACAACTGCTTGCATATGCTACCGCAACATGACCACATCACACTCCCATTTTTGCATTAATAATGTACGTATAGAAATATATCATAATCTGCATAACTTTTTGCAAACACTCTTCTACACTGATCATGTCACTGGGCATGCTTATCAAATCATATCAACTTGTAAATGCCACCAAACATCCTTAGTTTTAGGAAGTTATCTGTACCAGCACTTTTAGATTCTGAAAACATTGACAATGATAATCATCTCAGGAGTAGAGGGACGTCTCCTGTTAAGATGACTGTAGTAAGAATCTTTGTGTTCAACATCTTTGTATCCTGTATAGGAAGGGTTAAAATGTGAAACTGCATTGCGTGCAAAGAAATAAGCTAAAATGAGTTGTTTTTCTTGTAAGGAATTTGCTGACCAGAAAGGAATGCACAGATGCTACTTTGGTCCAGGCACAGGCCTATCTTGGGACTGACCTCTGACCAAGGAGGAGTGCATAGATGTTACCTTGATGTAGGCACCAACTTATCTTGTGTCTGACTTTTTTACCATCTAAGGCTCCACTGAGTGAATTTATAGCCTTGACTGAAATTCCTTGTCTAGTAACCAGCTGCTGAGTATGCATGAAAGAGGGTATAAAAACCCATGTAAAGTGTGTAGAAATTAGACTGCTGACAACCAAGAACTTTTTGTGGCAGATCTCCATGCATGTTAAATAAACTCTTTTTTGGCCTACCTTTTTTGCTGCGTGATTCTTCCAGTATATGTTAAGAGTATTAAAAATCTTTTGACATTTCTGGCGCCTCTTCATAAGAGGGACTGAAAACCTGTACAGGAAGGGAGACGAATCTCCCTTGAATGGAAAGACCTCAAGAAGTCGTAAGTAGAGGCCAGTCACTCTTAGATTCGATCCGTGGACGGTGAAACGAGGCGGAAGATCCGCAGTAAGGTAAGCTTTTTTATTTGTAAAAGTTTTTTTATTTAAAAGGGACTAGTCATAAAGGAATTTCTTTTGTTTAAAATTTTACAAAAGACCGGTAGAGATCTCAGGAAAAGGAAACAGTTTTTCTTTTAAATAAGAAAAATGGGAACAGGAAGCAGTTGTTGTGTTAGGAAGGGCTGCTTAAATAAAAGGACTGAGGATGAGGAATATATGTTTAAATTACATCCGAAAAACTTGAAATATATAAAAAAATGGAAGAAAGACTATGGGTTTAGTGGTACCTTGAATAAATCAGAATGTCAAAATCTAGTGAGAGACAGGGACACAGGAGGTAAGGTTAAGAAACAAAAAGGTAGGATTTCCTCAAGCACAGAAATGGTTAGAAGAAGCTAATAAGAGACATAGGGAACAATTTTCAAATAAGGGAGATGGTGGCTCGAGTGCAAAAGATGCATTTTTTGTCCGAAAAGAGGATGATGAGACATCTGTTGCCTGTCGAGACCAACAGCCCTGTATCCGAAGTTAGAAAAGACATGGTTAGTCCACCCAAGTATCAGGAAAATGACACAGAGAATCAGGATAAAACTGTACCCTCTGTAGTACTGACAAAACAAGTAGGTGAAACCCTGCAACAAACCGTAATATAGATAAATCAGAATGGACGTAAGGAAGCTGAAATGCAAGAAGATGAATTAAATATAGTATCTGCAGACTCATATCCCTTATAGAAGTAGCAAATCCACAAGCAGGAACACCCGGTCAAGGTCCCACTATTTTAGTTTACCGACCTTGGACACGGGAAGACATCGCTGTGGAGGGCATACCACACCCAAAATTAGACATGACCAAGTTTTGTGAAAATATCGCAGGCATGATAGAAAGTTACAAGCTAAATGCGTGAGAGCTGGAGCAAGTAGTTCGACAAATTTTGGGTCCCGACTGGCACCTGGTCTGTGGGGACTGGGACCCCATAACCAGGGAAGATGATAGACCACTTGCCTACAATTCAGACTCCTACCAAAAGCAGGTTAAGGATTTACTAGACCGTATTATGGAAAAATGGAAGCCTAGGGCAGACTGGACCTGTATCAATAGATGTGTGCAAGAAGACGATGAAAAAGTAGATAACTACTTGCACAGACTTACCCAGTGTTTTGATAACCATAGTGGAATAGACAAACCACCCAATCAAGAAAAGGATTCACCTTATGAACAACAGTTAAAAAATGCCTTTAAAAGGATGTAGGACTGCAATCAGTAACTTCATTCACAAACATATGATAGATCATAGCACGTCTGCAACCCTTACTGGAGTATGCAAGACATGCAGAAAAATATTTAGAAGAAAGGAAAAGAAACAAGCTCAAACCTTTACGTGAGTGAAGATGGGACACTTATGCTATTGCAAGGTCCAACTAACAGGGGTAGAGGAAGGGGCAGAGGCAGGGGCAGAGGAAGAGGAATGTGGGACATTCAAGATTATGAAGGCAGACAGAAAAGAGGAGAATGTTTCAAATGTGGCAGAAAGGGACATTTTGCCAGGGATTGCCGGTCTTCTGAAAGAACTAAAACCACCCCGGATCACGAGTCAGCATGACTATATGATGGTGGTGGAGGTGAATCAGACCCGGACAAAAAGGCTGATGGGCCAGACTCAATAAGGCAGAGTGAAAAGGAAGCTTTTGAGGACATAAACGAAGAGGGTAAGGGAATGTGCAGGATGGGAGAATGAAATGACTGATTTTTCAGACAAAGGTGAATATCAGGTTGTTAATTTAACAGCGCTTGCTGTAACTATGCAGCTAGAGGCACAACCGATTATCACACTTCAAGTGGAAGGGAAGGATGTAGAATTTTTGTGTGATTCAGGGGCCTCCAGGACCCTGCTAAAAACCTCTGCAGTGCCATCTGATGTAACTTCTGATGACTATGTATTAGTCAAGGCAGCCAATGGCGCATTTATAAAGAACCACTATCTAAACCCTTATGGTTTACGGACCCTGAAACTAACCAAACTATCAGATTTCGAGTCATTATTTCCAAAATTTGCCCTGTAAACTTATTAGGGAGAGATTTGATGCATGTGTTTGGCATAGCAGCTGTGCCGACTGCATCAGGGATTCTAGCCAAACGAGTAGAAATTCAAGATGTTATGTTGCAGGTGGGGCAGGGTGATTTACACTACTGGTACAGTAATGATCTTGTCGAAACTGGACCACAAAATGTAGTTAATGAGCTAACTAATTTAGCCTTAAGCAAATATGGCACACAACCGCCAGTGGTAGCTAAACAACTACATTGTACAATGTACTACAGAAAGCATGTAGGACCAGGCGACAAATATGAAGAGCAATTCTTTAAACACAAGGTCACAAAAATCTTGTTACAAAACCTATATTGGGATAAAGCAGGAAATTCTGCAGTTACATGCAGTCTTACAAAAGATATGCAGTTACTTTTAATAATTCTATTGCACATGTCTCTGTAACAAGGGAAGAACAAATGGCATGGTATCTGGTGGGAGGAAAGTTACTGAATGGGCTAAAATGACGCCAGAACAGTTGGCATGTAAAGACAGGTACAAAGACTAAATTGGGTCACCCAGGCCAGACCAACAGTGCACCTCCGTGAAGACAGGCTAACACCACCGGGAGGCCATTCTGACTATATCTCCTAACGCCACAGGAAGAATTAAAGTTACAATCAGTGCCAGACTCCTTATGGTCCCGGGCAACATGACATTGGGCTAATAAGAACAGCAGGACAGGTTAAAATAACTCCAAAATCCGACTTTAGACCTCTGGCGTCAGTATCCGCTAAGTAAAAGGCAGAAGAAGGCATTCTACCAGTGATCACGGCTCTATTACAAGCTGGGGTTTTAATTCCATGCACAGATTCACGTGTAACACACCCTTGTTCCCAGTAAGGAAACCGGATGGGACCTGGAGAATGGTACAGGATCTGCAGGCTGTGAATGCTGCTGTGGTACCAAGGGCTCCTATGGTCCCAGATCCATCTGTTTTGTTAAATGATATCCTTCCCACAGATAAGTATTTTTCTGTCATTGATATCAGTAACGATTTTTTCCATCCTCTACAGGAAACTAGTAGGTTTTGGTTCGCTTACGTTCATGAGCAAGCGGTACACCTACACAAGGCTGCGAGGGATATTGTGAAAGCCAAGAAATGTCAACAAACCTGGCACAGTTTCAACCGAGCATGGCTGTCATCTACTGTTATACGTGGGCGACATCTTACTGGCTGCACCCACGGAGGCTGTCTGTGAGTCGAAACTATTCGGTTATTGCATTTCTTGGCAAAGAGGGACATAAGGTAAACAAATCTAAATTACAATTTTGTAAAGCTGAAGTACGATATCTAGGCTATACCATTTCAAATGCTGGTAGACAACTGGATAGCTGTAGAAAAGAAGCTATTTTACAGGCACCAATGCCCAGTACAAAAAGAAATGATGTCATTTTTAGGAATAACTAACTTTAGTTGGATTCCCAATTATGCAGAGGAAGTGAGTCCACTTTCAGAACTTATTTTGCACTTCCAGCAGCACATGTGGCTGAAATGGACAGATAAGGCAATACAGGCATTTACTAGGGTAAAGCAACTGATAGCAGGATCTGCAACACTTAGCTTCCCTGACTATACAAAACCTTTTGTTCAGACAGTAGATTGTAAGCAGGGCTTTATGACATCGGTTCTTTACAAATTTATGGGGATAAGTTGAGGCCATTAGCTTTTATTCCAGTAAACTGGACACAGTGGCACGATCCACACTGTGTACAAGCAGTAGTCGCAGCTGCACTGGCCTGCAACCCTAGTTTTGTTTCATGACCTTGTAATACTTCTACAGGATAAAGTTACCTTTCTCTCCTAGCAGACACTTGTCCTGCATGACAACATTACTATCACAACCACACATGACCATTGAGCGATGCACCACTCTTAATCCAGCCACGCTGTTACCTACAGCTGATGACGGTGCACCTCACGTATGTTTAGACTTAATACACTCTAATGTCTTGCCAAGACCAGACCTTAAGGATCAGCCTTTGGCAAATTCAGATTGGACCCTGTTGGTAGATGGGTCAGCGTAAGAATGAGGCAGGTATTACACAAGTGGGTTATGCAGTCACAACTGAGACTAAGGTACTAGAGGCAAAACCTCTCCCCAGGAATCTGTCTGAATTGATTGCTTTGACCAGAGCATGTACCATTTCCAAGGATAAGGCAGTTACTATCTACACAGATAGTCAGTATGCTTTTTCCACGGTCCATGTCTTTGCACAGCAACGGAAAAATGGTTACTGCCTCAGGAAAGGAAATAACCCACAAGGATTTAATTCTTAGCCTCTTACAAGCTGTCCAACTGCCACGGGATTGGCTATCTGTAAGTCGCAGCACACACAAATGCCAAGGATCCAGTATCACTTGGAAATGCACTAGCTGACAAAACTGCAAACCTCTACTTTTGCACTCGAGACCACACAGAAGGAACTTCATCCTACAGATAAATTTGATCTACAAACTTTACAAGTAATGCAGGAACTTAGTACAGTTCAGGAAAAACAGCGATGGGTTAAATATGGGGCTATTCAGAAGGATGAAGTCTTTGTAGGTCCAAATGATAAGTATGTCTTGCCAACAAACCTTTTAGGTATGCCTCATTAGTGGCCCATCTCATCTGGGCCCTGCTGCTATGGTTCAAATGACCCAGCAAATTTTCTGGACCAAGGGCTTTATAGCATATGCTAAACGATTTTGTTTGTCGCCTGCTTTGCGCTGCCTCCGTATCCATTTCACACAATCTGTATGGATTTTATTGAACTAACCCCTGTTCAACAAAAGCGATTTGTATTAGTCATTATTGATGCTTTTACAAAATGGGTTGAAGCTTTTCCAGTAACACATCCAGATGCCCTGTCAGTAGCCAAGGCCAATAATATTATCCCTCATTTTGGGCTACCGCATCTATTCTGATAATGGCACACATTTTGTAAACCAAGTTATTCAAAAGCTGGCTGCCGTTTTCAGATGGAACTAAAACACCACTGTGCCTACCACCCACAGTCAGCAGGGTTGGTTGAACGCCATAATGGCATTCTCAAAGGCAAGTTACGTAAACTCATGGCCGAGACACATCAGTCTTGGATAAACTGCTTACCTCTGGCACTCCTGTCCATCACTCCCACTTCAAAAGGGGTCACACCATTTGAACTACTATATGGGAGAGTGGCAAGGTCTTTCGCGGAGCGTGAGGGTGAAGAGATAGCAGATTACATGAGGAAAATGCTGACAAAAACTAACACTTCTCTAACGAATGATTATTTTTCAGATCAGAAGAACAACAGGATCCTGGAAGTGAAGGCTGGCGAGTGGGTGTGGATTAAAATTATAAAAAGAAAAACGTGGGCCTCGGAAGGTCCATACCAGGTTTTGATTTGACACCCACAGCAGTTCGAATAAAGGAGCGAACATCTTGGATCCACCTGACACATTGCAAGATTGTCAGGAAATTTGAGTTGGAAAAGAATTTGAGTTCCCCTGAGGAACACTGATTAGTAGTAATCCTGTTTTTGTATGAACTTTTCTGACTGTTGTAGCAATGCAGGAAAATATCGGAGGGACAGCCTTTCCCACAAAGGCATTGTAGAATAATTTTGTTATTAGTGATTGTAAGTGTTGTTTGAAACTAGCCAAACAAAGAGAGATGAAAATACAGCTTGGCATCCACCTTTTACACGTATCAGGCTATTAAATATGCATATGCTTTGTCTTTTAATGTTTCAAATTGTTGGATATGCACAGCTATCCCGACTGTACATGGTGGTCTGATGTTAGGTACAGTCCAAATGATACATGGACCAATTTACTATTTGAAACTCGGAGATAGCCGTAAGGACAAAATAGCATTACCCCTCATGGGTCGTCAGAATGGAACTGTATGTTTCCAGAGATCTGGAAAAATTAAGGTTGGATGGAGTCAATGTAATATAACCATAATTCATAACTGTACATTAGATGGGCACTGTGCAACAAGTTTCAAGCCTATAAGAGTGCTTATTAATAGTACAGGCCTTATTAATGTCACTAGTTTTGTTGAAAAATGTTATCTGTGTATGATCTTTTGTTTAAAGGGATACAAGACAAAGGAAATCATTCTATTCCAGTAAATATCACTCTTAAAGTGAATGACTGTTATTTTGTCTGTGGTAAAAGCATACAAATGGTTACCAAGGAATTGGTCAGGCAGTTGTTTTGGCACCAGCTATAAGACATTCTTTACTCTTCCTCTTCCAAAAAAAAAAAAAAAATATGCGTGCTGTGAATAAACCTGTTAATCCCGTAGGTAACATTGATGCATCCTGGATCTATCATCGATTTGGCCCACAGTAGCAGCAAGGGACTGTCACACATGGACTTGGGCGATGATGTCATTTCTCTTCCAGCCTATGGGACAGTAAAATCTATTTGGGAGCTCAGAAAACTGTCAAAACTGTTAGAAACTCTGAGCAATGCAACTTTTTCTGCACTAGAGTTGGTGACGGATGAGCTAACTGCAATGAGGACTGTAGTGTTGCAGAATCGGATGGATTCATTTTTCCACCCACCCGAAGGAGAGGTAATGTGCTCTTTATCCAGAGGAGGTGTTGTTCTTTCATTCCTGACAATGAGCACGATATAGACAGTCATTTGGAGATCTTACAACAGTTTCTGAACTTACAAAACCAGGACAGAATCCATTGACTGACTTTTTCCAGAATTGGTTTGAAATTGGGGAACAGTATTTATGAATGTCTTAATTGCTGTATGTATTGGCATCCGAATGATAATATCAAGTGTATTGTCTGCCAATGCAACTAAAGCTTATTATTCTGAATATACAAAAATGAACTGTAAAAAAACCTGTATGAATAAAATGTATTACTGGGGATACAAAAATGTAGTAAGAATCTTGTGTTCAACATCTTTGTATCCTGTATAGGAAGGGTTAAAATGTGAAACTGCATAAGAAATGAGTTGTTTTTCTTAATTTGCTAAGGAATGCACAGATGCTACTTTGGTCCAGGCACAGGCCTATCTTGGGACTGACCTGTGCATAGATGTCAACTTATCTTGTGTCTGACTTTTTACCATCTAAGGCTCCACTGGTGAATTTATAGCCTTGACTGAAATTCCTTGTCTAGTAACCAGCTGCTGAAAACCCATGGACAACCAAGAACTTTTGTGGCAGATCTCCATGCATGTTAAATAAGTTTCTTCCAGTATATGTTAAGAGTATTAAAAATCTTTTGACAATGACGTAACTCTTAACAGGATACAAAGGGACTCTGCTTTTCGGGAGACCACACTCTTGCCACCATTTTCTCAGTTTATTCCCCCAAGAAGGCTGAGCCTGATGGCTCTTCTACTTGCACCCAGTCAACCCAGTTCTTCTGTGGTCATGGAAGCAGATGATTCCTTGGAAAATGAGAGCCCCAAAGCCCATTCTTCCTGTTCATAAGTCCCTCTTTGAGTTCAGCCACTCACAACAAGTGTTGGATGGGAGGAAGCCAGCCAGCCTTACTGGTCCCAAAGGTCAGCCTAACTGTTCCCCTGGCAGAGCACCCAGTCTCCTGTTGTAGCTCTTCTAAACTCCACTATAGCTGTCCTTTGAGGGTTTCCCTCAGCTCACATTCTTATTGCATATGGTAACACAGGCTCAATTGTCTGGGGCTTCACAAGGTCGATACCTAGTTCTGCTGCTAGGTGTCATCCATATGATGATCCAGAACACCTCTCTCTCTCCAGGATGGACAAGTTGGCAGCAGTTGCTCACTGCATCCTCCCCCTACCAGCTCCTACAGGTGCCCAAGCCGCTATTCAAACTTGGGTAATCTGTGACATAGTTAGGGCTTTACCCCTCTACATCACTCACTAACTTTTCTTAGTCTGTTTTGAGTGTATTAATTGACATAACACATGTATTGTTTATGCTGTTGTCATTGATTCATGTGGAGGTTTTGTTATTATTGTATTATTTAGTGGAACATTACCCTATATATATATATATATATATATATATATATATATATATATATATATATATAAATATATATATCACTTATCCTGCCACCTCTGCAATCCTACTTCTGTAGCAAACGTGCACATTAATCCTGTTTTACTTAGGAGTTGTGCTAGATTGGCACAGGCAACTCTGCCAGTCTTAACTGGTGGAGACTGCCTCTCACTACACTTTCATTGTACTAAAAAAAGAAAAAATCAAAACACATGCTTTGTTCTTTCTGAGTGGCATTAAAGTTTACCTGCAAGCTTTTGTTAAGCATTTTCTCATCTTCAAGACATAACATAAAGGTTTCCTTCTTCCTGTAAGACAAAATTAACAGAAGTGAAATAAACTGCTACATAAGAATATTACTGGTACAAGCAAAGAGATCACTAAGAATGACATTCAGTAAATGTGTATGAGTAATGCTAGCAAAAGTAAACCTCATTTTCACATTCAAATTCTTCTTACTCTGAAAGGTTACTAGGCAACTACCGTTCTTTAACACTCCCACCCATGCAACCCTTTAAAAGTTGAAAGTATTGTAGAGTGTTTTCTAAAGTGTGCACAGTATCTGAGCAGGCGCACCGAGTGGAACACCGGGGTCAGATGTTGTTAGCGCTACATATCAGTGACCTTAGACGGGAAACCACACATAGGAGTAAGCCAGGGATGTGTGGGCCAAGGAAAGAGACAGAGGCCAAACATTAAGTCAGACTGGGTGTAGTGTCAGACTGTTGTCGAGAAGACCTCCTGCAGTGGAGTTAGATGGAGTATTCTACTGGGATATTGACTTGTGGCTACAATTTTAATATCCTGCCCTCATCACCTACACATTTCCATAACGCATACTGGGTCTTCCCTCCGAATGAGATAGTGAGCAAACTGCACACACACACACACACACACACACACACACACACACACACACACACACACACACACACACACACACTTTTTTGTAAAGGCATTCATAAAAGAATAAGTGGCTATGGAGGAAATGTTCACCATGGACATATTTTTGAAACTATTACTAGAAGCAGTTACCTTATTGGTAGAATGCCATGTGACATTACTAGCTAATAGTGTTTTAACCTTTTAGCTACATACAAAACAGTGCAGTGGTCAGTCCATTTGCATAAGGTCAGCCTGACAGGTGACCCACCCTCTTTCCTATGAGCAAAGGAGAACACCTGGTTTGTTTTCCTGACCTCATGCATATTACAAAGGTAGAACAATATTGGTATACATCCAAGGAATGATGTATGTGCCACCTCCCATGGTCCAAGATTCTAGTCTAGGAAAATAGAAGGAAATGAATGGATTGGTTGTGCCACAACTCAGATAAAATCTTAAGAAAAAAATGAGAGCTGTTTCTCAGAAATCCCCTGTATTTGTGTTTGACTCTTTAGTCCTGATCTTTTACAGTTTCAACTCTAGTATACTTTTGTCATTCTATTTTACACATGCACTTTAATCAGGTACTAGGCTACACAAAATATTTTCCAGCTCACCTATATAAATGGAGTGTTACCCCTTCCTTGTACTCATTTCTTTCTGATGAAGACAGAATAAGTACAGTGCGTACTCTAAATAATTAAATAGGAAGGCTACCATAGCCTACTAAAATACCACAGAGTACATTTTAGCCAAAGGAAAAAAGCTCCAGTGTGAAGGTGGGAAAGATAAGGAAGGGTGTCAGGTCTGATTAAGGATGAAATAGATCCAGCCCTTCTATGTCTAAGTTTAAAGTGCACCCTTGTGAATGTCTCTGTATGTACACATGATGCAATCACTGAGGCTGTCAGACTAATTGGACAACTGTGTTACATGATGATGTGTACAGTGCCTTTCTTTAATATGTACAATGCTTAAAAGCACTCCGATATGATGGACAGCTTTGTTCAGTCAACAACAGTACCAAGTCCATAGCTCCAGACCAGCACATTTATAAAGAAATCCCTCCCCCAGTAAAAACATTTATGATTAGAAAGTGTCAAAACAAGGATTATGAAGGATGTTCTGTGACATGTTCACAAGGATTTAGCTGTGAATACTAAATAGCACAGATACTTGATGACTTTACCCCTAACCGGGAAAAGCCGGAAGACAAAAACAAACTTGATGACTTTACTACACCCTTTGAAACTGTTTTAATATGCACATATAAAGCTAAGCAAAAACCTGTGAAAATGGCATCAACCAATAAGGCACAACACCTACATATAAAGTCTAGCTAAAAGTCTGTGTATGGTGCTAATCTTTTTTAATTTAGTCTGTAGAGTGTTTGTGGTATCAGAGAATCAAATGTTTGCTCATGCCACAATGTGTTTCACTTTGAGCCAAAGAACAGGCCTGCTCCTGTAGCATAGAGGGATAAATCCATGACAGCACTCTAGATGATTCATGCTTCAGAATGTTCAACTAGTCTCCCAGTCATTGGATGGAGGAGGATAGCAGTGAGTAGCCAGTGTCAGCACACTCATCGTTAAGAGGAGGAGGAGGATGAACACTACATTGGCAACACCAGGAGAAGAGCAGACATACTGCCTACAGCAAGGAGCATAGCCTGCACCCAATGCCCGATGAATATCACTGTTCAGTGATCTGCATTTATGGAATAAATGTCCCAGTGCCAAATGAGTGACATGAACAGATGCATTTATGGTATATTAAAGGAAATGTCCCAATGCCAAATGAGTGACATGAACAGGTGCATTTATGGAATATTAAAGGAAATGTCCCAATGCCAAATGAGTGACATGAACGGGTGCATTTATGGAATATTAAGGGAAATGTCCCAATGCCAAATGAGTGACATGAACAGGTGCATTTATGGAATATTAAGGGAAATGTCCCAATGCCAAATGAGTGACATGAACATGTGCATTTATGGAATATTAAGGGAAATGTCCCAATGCCAAATGAGTGACATGAACAGGTGCACTTATGGAATATTAAGGGAAATGTCCCAATGCCAAATGAGTGACATGAACAGGTGCACTTATGGAATATTAAGGGAAATGTCCCAATGCCAAATGAGTGACATGAACAGGTGCATTTATGGACTATGAAGGGAAATGTCCCAATGCCAAATGAGTGACATGAACAGGTGCATTTATGGAATATTAAGGGAAATGTCCCAATGCCAAATGAGTGACATGAACAGGTGCATTTATGGAATATTAAGGGAAATGTCCCAATGCCAAATGAGTGGCATGAACATGTGCATTTATGGAATATTAAGGGAAATGTCCCAATGCCGAATGAGTGACATGAACAGGTGCATTTATGGAATATTAAGGGAAATGTCCCAATGCCAAATGAGTGACATGAACAGGTGCATTTATGGAATATTAAGGGAAATGTCCCAATGCCAAATGAGTGACATGAACAGGTGCATTTATGGAATATTAAAGGAAATGTCCCAATGCCAAATGAGTGACATGAGCAGGTGCATTTATGGAATATTAAGGGAAATGTCCCAATGCCAAATGAGTGGCATGAACAGGTGCATTTATGGAATATTAAGGGAAATGTCCCAATGCCAAATGAGTGACATGAACATGTGCATTTATGGAATATTAAGGGAAATGTCCCAATGCCAAATGAGTGACATGAACAGGTACACTTATGGAATATTAAGGGAAATGTCCCAATGCCAAATGAGTGACATGAACAGGTACACTTATGGAATACTAAGGGAAATATCTCAATGCCAAATGAGTGACATGAACAAGCTTCCCTTAAACTAAACCTGCAACATTGGTGGCTAACAAAAAAAAAATGGAGAGAAACAGAGAAGCCTCAAAGAAATCAGCAATGCACAAAACTTAAAGCCAACACACCAGTAATGATATTATCTACAGTCAGTGTACTAAATTATCAGAATATTAATAACTTTACCTCTTCTCTTCCTTCAGTTTGGTATGAAGCTTCAGTATCTGTCTGTCACAGGCTTCCAACTCTTTCAGCAGTTTTGCCTTGAACTGTGGCTTGTCCTTAAAAAGTAAAATAATTTTTTAACATTAAGTTATGTGAAGGTATGATGCCATTAATACTATATACATAGTAATGTTTAGTGACTATATTACGCTTCATTGTTATATCTATTATTCCTGTTAGCTAGCTATATAAAAGTCATTGTAAAATAAATGACTGGCATTTTAGTCAAGTAAGTGATTTCTCCATTTGCCTTCAGGACATCACTGGATTGAGTAATATTACAAGGTATGAGTAATAGTTAAAATGCACTTTTTCTAGATGATGCATACAAGATAGCTAGAAACTGTTTTTTGTGGTGGCTATCATATAAAGTTATGTTCTGAACTCTAGAACATAAATATTTTTATATGGTTAAGCTTTATTTTGATAACCAAATTCCAGTTAGAATTCTGTCAAGGACATTGATTTTTGGTTTTCAAAAAAATGAAATTCGGTTTTCATTAGATGAAATCCAGGAATTATACCTATGATTTTTAACTGTAATTTCTTGTCATTACAGCAATGTCATTCTAACTTTTGTGCATATCAATATGCACTGAAAATTAAAACACATTCTGCGCACAGCACACTAAATACTACAAGCTGCTAGCATCATAAATAATAAACATCATCAGAAATACATCCTGTAGTGAACTGGTTCTCTGGCATACATTGCCAAATTCTGTGAAAATGTCTTTGGATTAAATTACCTTGGCAATCAAAAACTGGAATTTACCAGTATTTTCCCCTGAAAAACAAACACCAATGTCCCTAATAAGCGTGCAGCTAGCAATTGTGTACTTTACTAAACCTAATGTTCTGTTTATCATTTTACATAGACTGTATACCTGAACTAAAGTTTGCATGTTATAGAGCACATTTAACATTTTGCCCATTACAGGCTCCTATTAAAAACAGGTGTGAGTTTTAAGAATTAGTCTGATGATCCATTTGTTATTCTATAGAGAATGTATGCATAATCTGAAGTCTCTCTCAGAACACAAATTTAAGTGCGTGTCCATTTTCTTTACTCTGTTCCAAAAGCTTACATTTTCATATGATAAATTAGAGAATATTTTGTCAGTGCTGTGAGGAAAAGCATTGTGTCAAATATATGGATGAATGCTGCAACATAATGCGTGAGTGGACCCCATCTAGCTCATCTAGAACACTGTGCCATTCGTCTATCTGACACACAAAAAAAGTCTGTGATGCAGATGGTGTTCCCAAAACTCAGGAATCAGCCAGGTCCTGTTCTTGCATCCTGCCCCACCTCTCAATTCCAAGCTGAAGAAAACAAAAACAGACTTGTTCTGCTTTTAAAACTGTAGCAGACTACTTGCTACAACTTATACCATGCTCAAAAGGGCTAATGCACTTCAGTGCTGCAGAAAAGCAGTACCAAAATGTATTTCTGCACCATCATTCACTAATGATTAATTGGTATCTCTTATTCATGCCCCCTAACACCTTGCACCCAGGACTGCTGCCCCCTTCACCCTCCCCTAGCTAGTACTGATCAGGCATGTAATGTAAGATCACTTCTGTAAGCCAGACTTGAGCTTTCATGTACAGGCAAAAAATTCATTCTGAGTGCTTGTTGATTGGCATATTTACAAAAAGATGAAACAATTTGCATATCTGTATAATAGACAATATAAATAACACCGAATATCTCTCAAGATGACTATACTAATGGGAATGGCAAATATCAACAAAAAGTTTTATGCCACATCATCTAAGGTTTCACCTGGTGACATGCAAAAGTTAGTAACTCATTTGGTTTTGGAAATATGTCTACATATAAAAATATTACACATTTTCATAACGTCTAGCAAACAGCCAGCCCATATAGTGTACTACACTGACACTAACTGTCTCCCCGATGACATTTCTCACCATGACTTTCAATTACATGAAGCTTTCTTAATTTTGAAAATACGAGTGTAAATATGAAAATCTAAATAATGTGGCATAATAAAGCATCTACAGCAGGACATCCTATGTTATCCATCTTAGTGTCATTTTGCCGGTTATACATTTGCCCATTCTAAAGTTGGTTATTATTACTTGGTGAATCCTTTTTCAGACTGCCTCTTTTTAATCGGTAAATCATTCAGTTAAGAAAAGCAACCCTCCTAAATTTCAGTACACCGTAAGGAGCTATGGGTGTTGAATACAAAAAGTTGCTGCAGGAGTGAATGAGTTAGCATCATACTAACCAGTGACTTTCGTGTGGATGAAAATTCAGTATAAACTATGGTCTATAACTGGCAATATAATTCACCCACAGTACTGTCCAGATCAGTGAACCTGGCCCCAGTTCATTTTTGGATGAAGAAAATCTACTAGGTGAATTAATCATAAAAAGAGGAAGAGAGCAGTACTTATTAACTGAAAAAAAAAGAAGTTATGTTCTTACCGTAACGTTCCATCTGTGTTGTTGATCTTCATTCATTCATTACTGATGGGTGTCGGTTCCACCCTCAGAACCGAGTCGGCCGTTATACCAAGCTCTCACCAGCCAAAAACCTCTCAAGCTAAGCTTACCCATAATGCTCCTCTCTCTATCACCTCAGATTGAGTTTGGCCATAAGAAAAAAGAAAGAAGCAGAGGCTTCATCTGAGCAACTACCCTATCATAAGGTAGGACCAAATCTGAACCTCCAGGAGTCTTTCAGAGGGGGAATGGCGGGTGGGTTGTAATGAATGAATGAAGATTAACAACACAAATGGAAGGTTATGGTAAGAATATAACTTCTTTATCTAATGTTGTTAATCTTCATTCATTCCTTACTGATGGGACAGAGTCCCAAGCTACTTTATTTCTTGGGAGGCCCTATGGAAGGATATTCCTGAGCACCATTGAACCAAAGGAAGCTCTCCCCCTGGAGACCAAATCTAATTTGAAATGAGTGATAAAGGTATGAGGGGTGGCCCATGTTGCTGCTGCACAAATGTCATCCATGGAAGCTCTTGCATGGAAGGTACCAGATGTTGCAACTGATCTGGCTGAATGCATTTCGACCTTAGATGGTAGAAGAGCTTTGTTTCATTGACAGATAAAGCAAATGCAATCTCTCAACCATTTAGATAGGGTCGTTTTGGAAAAAGATCCTCCCAGTTTTGATCCTGAGAATGATACAAATAATAGATCGGATTTTCATAGTGATTTAGTTCTGTCCAAATAAAATCACAATTGCCTATGCACATCAAGTAAATGCAGTGAGTATTCTCATTTGTTAGAAAAATTTGGAAAGAAAACTGGCAGATCAATTGTCTGATTAATAGTCAAATCGGAAATAACTTTGGGTAAGAAGGTGGGATTAGTCTGGAGTGGTACTCTGTCTTTAACGAAAACCATGTAAGGACATTTTATGCACAAGGCTTGTAGTTCAGATATTCATCTTGCTGAGGTAATAGCTACCAAGAACAAAGTTTTCCAGGATAAAAGTGTTGTATCACAAGTGGCAGCAGATTTGAAAGGATGATGAGTCAACGATTGTAGAACTAATGTTAAATTCCAGGGCTCGATTGATTCTTTAAAGGGAGGCCTAATGTGTGTAACACATTTCAAAAACATCTTACAAAGATGATGCAAAATCAATTATGAATCCTGGAAGCCATTGTGGAAATTAGAGATAGCTGCCAGGTGCACTTGAATAGTTGAAGTTGTAGCTCCCGAGTGGAGGAGGTTTGATAAATAGTCCAGTACAAAATCAAGTGGGTCTGAAAATGGGTCTATTCCCTTCCCTCAAGACCAAATTATGAATCTTTTCCACTTGCTGAGGTAAAGTTTCTTGGTGGATGGTTTATGAGAAGCCAGGATAATGTCATGTAGAGGGGAGGATAGGTTATTTTGCCAGGTGATTACCGGAAGTGGAGGAACCAAGCTGTCAGCTTGAGGCTTGATAAGTTTGAATGCATCAACCCTTGTGGATGAGACAGCAATTCTGGAGTTGGATCCAGAATCCATGGTTGATGTAGTAGGTGAGACCAAAGAAAGGGAAAGCAGACTTGTCGAGGCCAATAGGGTGCAATGAGGATTACTCTGCTTCTCAACCAAAGAGCCTTCTTTATAGAAACTGCGGGATCAAAGGAAGAGGGAGGGGAAGCATATAGCAGTCCTGTGGGCCAATCATGTAGTACAGTGTCCCTTGGGGACTGTCCTGTGGGAGAATTAGGGCAAAGTAGCTGCTGCATTTGTGGTTTGTGGGGGATGTGAATAGATCGCAACAAGGCTAACCCCAGCGACTGAAGATCTTTACCACTATGATAGTACTGAGGGACCACTCGTGAGGCAGGGGGATAGATCTGCTCAGTTTGTCTGCAATCACGTTAGAATCCTCGGGAATATGCATTGTTATCAGAAAGCGGTTGGAAGCTATCACCCATTGCCAAACTCTCATGGCTTCTCGACACAATGGGTAGGACTTGGTACACCCTTGTTTGTTGATATACCAGACTACAGCCCTGTTGGCTGACTGGATAGCAACCATCCCTGATGGGAAGGCAGACTGGAATGCTTGCAATGCTAGAAGCACTGTCTTCAGTTCGAGAACATTGATATGCAGTTTGGCCTCCATGGGTGACCAAGTGCCTTGGACTGTCTTTATTTATTTATTTATTTATTTATTTATTTATTTATTTATTTCTGGATTGGTGAACGGGGAGGTCCACTGGGCTCAAAGAGCCCGTTTTCAGTGGAGGCCGGGGAGAAAAGCTCCATAGTACAAAGTGTAAACTACATAATTCAGAGTACATAGTACAGAGAAAGGCTAGATAATTCAAAGTTAACAAAATACAATACATAGTTAACAAAATACAATACACAGTAGCAAAGAGGTGCAGTAACAACTTGTAAGTATCAAATAGCAAACTAAGAACAGTTAAATTGCAACATATATACAATATATAATACATATTTATATGTTTGTAGGTTGAGAACAGTAGTTTAGAGTAGAATTTGTTCATTGGTTAGAAATGTCAGATAGTGATTTGAAAGTAGTTATCGAGGGATAGATCCCTGGTAAGTAAGGAAAAAATGGGACTTTGAATGTGATAAAAGTGATCATGAGTTAAGGAAGTTGGGTAGGTAGACAGCAGTTGCACTTCCAAGTATGGGAGAGGTAGGAATGGAGCTGGGTTTTGAAGAGTTCAAAGTTTTCAGAGATTCGTAGAGATGGAGGGCGAGAGTTCCATTTTTTGGCTAAGGTAAAGGATAGAAGTAGCTGTCCAGTGGGACAATTTGGTTTATACACTGAGATTAGGTTTTGGTGGGCAGATCTTAGGGGTCTGTGAGGGGTGTAGGAAGGTAAGATGTTAGCAAGTGCTGGACATGTATTAGGTTTGAAAATAAGCTTGTGGGCTGTACAGAGTTGGATGTAGTCCAGGTAATTGGGAAGTTCTAGCCATTGCAGCTGGTGGAGAGGTATACAGAGGTGAGTAGAGTATTTGGATGAAGTTGCAAATTTTGAGATTTTATTGTAGCAGGTTTCCAGTTTAAAAGAGTTGGGGGAAGATAGATTGGTTAGTAAGGGAGCACCATACATCAGGAAGGGTAGTAAGTAGGTTGAGGCAAGGGTCTGTTTAGATGAGGGAGAGAGGAAGTGTGAGTTTCTATATAGCATGCCAAGTTTCTGATGGGTTTTCTTAATATTTAGTAGAATATGAGTATCAAAATGTAGTTGCCCGTCAATAGTAACCCCAAGAAGTTTGGCAAAACAAACAATTTCTATAGTGGAGTTAGCATGGCTGGTAATTTTAAAGGAGGATTTGTCAAGAGGGATAGATTCTGATGGGGAGAATAGTAGGATTTTAGATTTGTTGGCATTTAGGGAGAGATGATTTTGAAGCATCCATTTCTCAGTAGTTGAGAAAGCAGATTGAGGTTTAGTTTGAAGCTCAAGGAGGTTGGAGGCAGAGCAGACTAGTGTTGAGTCATCTGCATATTGTACTATTCTGGTGTTGGGAATTGATGTGTGGAAGTCATTAATGAAAATATTAAAGAGCATAGGACCGAGTATGGATCCCTGGGATACCCCGGTTGGGGTTGGAAGGAAGGCAGAGGTACCAGTTTTCCATTTCACAGCCTGGGATCTATCAGAGAGGTAGCTGCTAAACCAGGTAATGGTGTTTTGAGAAAGGTTAAATTTAGAAAGGTGGTTAAGAAGGTGGGTATGGGAGATAGTATCAAAAGCTTTGGAGAGGTCGAGGAGGACTGTGGATACTAGATTGCCGGAGTCACGGGCATGGTTTACTATGTCTAGAAATGAAAGAAGAGCTGTTACTGTGCTATGGCCAGGATGGAACCCATGTTGTGTTGGGGTGAGGAGTTGGTTATTTGTAAAGAATGGCATTAGCTGGAGGTGGATACATTTCTCAAGAATTTTTGAGATAGGAGATAGAATTGCTATGGGTTGAAAGTTGGAGTAGTTATTGTTTTTGCCTCCTTTGTGGAAGGGTAGGATAAAGGCAGTACGCCATAGTTTAGGGACATATGATTCCTGTATGGATCTATTGATGAGTATACTAATGGGAATGGCAATTCTGTGTGCTGCTTGTTTTAGAAAGATACAGGGGATGTTGTCAGGGGCATTGGAGCAAGTCTTAAGTTTAGAGAGAAGTTTTTTATGTATGATGTGGGGATGGGTTTGAGATGAAAAGTAGGAGGAGTGTTTAGGATGGTAGATCGGGGAGAGGATTTGAGATGGGAGGAGGAGTTGTTGTTAGGGAAGGTTTTGTTGAGTTCTGCTATCAAGTTAGTAAAGAATGAATTGAACAGTGTAGCTATTTCTGTGTCATGTTTGCTAGTGTCGGGGCAAGGGTTGTTTTTGGTGCCTGGATTAAGAAGGGAACTGATGGATTTCCAGAATTGTTTGAGGTTTGTGGAATGAGTAGTCTGGAGTTTGATATAGTATGATTTTTTATCCTGTGTAATACATTTTTTAGCTAGGTTGCGGAGTTGTTTATATTTAAGAAGGGTGTAGGGTGCTTATTACAATGGTAGAGTTTCCTGGTCTTATCCCTTTGTTGCATGAGTGTTTTGGTATCTTTAGTAAGCCAGGGGGCGGAATTGGTTTTTAAACGTTTTATTCTTGGAGGGGCTTGGGAGTTAAGGGTATCCAAGAAGGTTGAGTTGAAGAATTCAACGGCATCATCTAGAGGAAGAGTTTTTAATTTATTCCAATTTATCAGTTTGAGGGAATTGGAGAAAGCTGTGGGGTTAAAGTTTGTGAGATTCCGAGTATGGATATATTGGTGTAGGTGTGGAGAGGAGTGGGTTGCTCTATGGATGAAGGCTGGCAAGTGATCACTAATGGAGTCTGGTAAGGTGCCAGTGTGGGAGATTTTATTTGGGTGGGAGACAAGGATCCAGTCTAGTATGGAGCCTGGGGGGTTATTTTTATTGGGTCTGGTAATAGCATTTGTGAGTTGAGAGAAATTATATAGATTGATTGAAATGGTGTTTTATTACTAGTGATCTTATTCAAGTCAATGTTTACATCTCCTAGGATGTATGTATGTCTCATGGCTGATATGAGATATGGCCCAAAGAAGGATTTCCTCAAGTGTATTAGTATTGTTTCCAGGGGGGATATAGAGGGCTATAACACAAATACTTTTATGGTTATTTAGTTTGAGGTTTCCTATGACTAGTTCAATGTTGTTGAACTGAGGAATAGGATTTTCATAGGGAGTAATGGAGAGTAGGCTAGAGTAGATTAAGGCTACTCCTCCACCTTTCTTTTTTAGGTGGTCATGTCTAAGAGCTTGAAACCCTGGCAGTAAGATTTCAGAGTCCAAAATATTGGGTTTTAGCCATGTCTCAGAGAGGGCTACTATGTCAGGTTGTGTATGGTATAGCCAAGAGTGAAAGTGGGCTATTTTGTTTCTTAGACTTTGGGTATTAATGGTCAGGAGCTTGAGGTATTTAGGGTTGGTAACATGGGTGGTAATGGGGGGAGTTGGATTGCTGCTGCTAGTTGGTCCTGGGTTGGGGTGTATGTCTCCTGCTAGGCATAGGTAGTCAAAGGGGAATGAGAGTAGGGGTTTAGATTTACTCCTGGAGTTTTGTGGGAGGTACAATAATGCTTTGGGAATATGATGTTTCATTGAGGAGGATAGGAGATTTAGTTTGAAGAGGAGAAGTGGATGAACAAAAGAGGGTAATATTGAGTGAAAGTGAGTTGTGGTAGAGTGATGATTAGTGTTAGGGGAGATGGTGGAGTGATGAGGGGATAGGAAAGAAGTGGTAGTTTGTAGGAGGTGTAGGAGGTGGCATGGTATAGTCTTATTAGAAGTAGTATGTTGAGGGAAGGGAGGAGAAGGGTGTGAAAGGGCATGGTAAGGTTTAGATATAAATTAATAGTTGGGGAGTAGGTGTTGAGGAAGTAGTTGGATGTAGGCGAGTATGGTAGAGTAGGAGGGAGGTGTATAGAAGTGTATACAATGCTTTAAGGTTAGGGAAGGGGGGTGAGAAAGTATTGGTGGATGCTTTAAGGTTAGGGAAGGGGGAGGGGTGAGAAAGTATTGGTGGATGGGAGGGGAGTGGATAGTGAGGAGATGTTAATGCACTGGATTAGAGAAGTGGGAGGGGATTTATGGCTAGGAGAAGTGTAGGAGTACTGGGGGTGGGTGAAATTTGGGGGTAGGATAGGGGAGCGGAGTGAGCCTGCAGGGCAAACGGAGCGGGTTAGAGCAAGTAAAGGAGAAATTCCAATGACAATCAGTAAGCAGTAGACTTCTGAGAAGCCCTTGGAAGTTCCAGGAGAGTGGGGTATGATAGCTCAGCTGTAGAATTGTTAAACTTTGTTTTCCTAATGTTAGTTTCACGGTTTGTTTTCTATTTGTTTCTAGGTGGAAGGGCTGCAGACCTGCAGTCCTCTAGCATGAGCCACCCCTGCAGTTACAGCTAAGAAACTAAATTGTAGACTAGAATTTAATATGAGAGTGAAAGGATAAGGGATACAACACAAGCCTAGTGTAGTATGCCACCAAGTGGCCAAAAGGTAAAAATTCAGTTAAGCTAGTGAAATAGAGAAAGCTAGAAAAGAAGGGTCAAGTAACAGGTGCAATGGAGAGAACACTGTATTCCTGTGGGATAGAGCTGGGTATGGCTGCTGGGTGCCTGGCTCAGGAGTGTGACTAATACAGACACTAGTTTATTTTGCTTTTTAAAACAAATTCAGCTTCACATTTTGGTCAAGGTGTCACACACACTTTTCCTGAATCCTTTTGAAGGAAGGAGTTAGATTAATGGTCGACAGGTTTCCTTAGGGATTTAGATGAGCCAGTTTAGATTTTTTTGAAGGGGTCCTTGTAGACCAGGCAGGAAGGTTCTCATGTCTTAATGCAGGCTAGGCCATTAATCTAGGTAGGTCAGAGAGAAGAAAACAGATTTATAGTGAAAGACGGTAGTATTTTCAGTCTTAAGCATATACAGTTAGTATGCAGCAGAGATATTTCTGAGATTAAAGGCACCTTAAACACATTCACATACTGAATTAACAACACTGCACGCAGGAATACTACTGTAGCTCTGTCTGTGAGTTGTAGGCTCATATTATATGCTAAACACAGCGATACAAAAATAAAGGAGATGCACAATACACGTTTGTTAGGCACAACCAGGCAGTATAGAATCTAAAAAAAAACTTTAAATAGCCAGTTATGTCATTTTTAACACAGGTGAAAGTTAAATGAGCATTCAAATACTTGCAACCCCTTGATGTAACCCATTTACTCATAACATGGAGGCACACTCAATTTAAGAAATCTTGTTTAGAATAAAAACAACCACAGTACAAGTAACGGCCAACCAAGTTAATTCGCAACCCCAAAATGTATTCCAAGTTTGCTACTCAGCTAGTAAGCACAGCCTATGAAATAGGATCCAATAAGGAAGGTGATATTCCAATTTAACTCAAAACTAGAGTTAATCTTAACCCTGCAGAGTCCCAGAGCAATTCACTTCAGTTAACAGGGAATCTATATTCATGAAGCAGGGAACTGGCTATGTATATATCCAACAGTGTCCTTTCACAGATAATTTTAGTCAAGATATGCTAAGCAAGGCCCTAAATTAAATTCTAAGGGTGCCGGACCTCGGGTGTAAGTGTAAGCACTTCAGATTACTATGAAAACACATGTAATCTAGTGTGAATGGGGTTACGCTACATCCGGGAGTAGTCTAATTGAAGATAATAGCCCCAATTAAACAGTTGCTGCTAGTAGTACTACTCTTTCACAAGTCTTTCCCTGGAAATGCCCCCCCCCACCCCCACCCCATCAGGGAAGCATCCATGGTCACTATAGCCTTGGGCTGGGAGGGGGAGAAAGGACGGCCCCATAGGACTTTCTCTGGCTTCATCCACCAAAGTACGTCTTGTTTCTATTGATTTGTTACACAGATCTGAAAGAACATAGGATGAGTCAAAGGGGACCACTGCATTAGTAAAAGCCACTGGAGAAGCCTCATGTGTAGTCCTGCCAGGGTAACTATCATAATCTTTGCTGTCATAGATCTCAATAGTTGAAGAACTGCCCGAGCTGGAACTTTGTCCTGAGAGAGTATCACCTGGATTTGGGATCTTAATCTTTCTAGCCTGTGTAGTGGGAGGGAAACTAGGCAAGAGTGGATGTTGAAAGTTTCCCCTATGAATTCCAGAGTTTGCAAAGGGGTCAACTTGCACTTCTCCTCATTTATTGAGATCCCTAAGGTTGCTGCTAGTTGTAGAGTATAATGTAAGACTGTAACCAGTAGACGCTTGGTGAGGGCAGTAATAAGCCAATTGTTTAAATACAGAAACACCCAGAATCTTTGCAGTCTCAAGTGAGCTGTTACCACTGCCATGAATTTGGTGAACACTCTGGGGGTCATAGACAGACCAAAGGCAGTGCTCGGAATTGGTAATGATTGGCTCCTAGCCAGAAGCAGAGGAATTTTCTGGAGCATTTGTTCATTTTTATGTGGTAATATGCATTCTGAAGATCTACTGAGCACATCCAATCGTCTTTCTCCAGAAACGGAAGGATAGACCATGACCATCCGGAATTTCATCTGTCTGACAAATTTGTTTAGGATGCTGAGGTCCAAGATTGGCCTCCAGTCTCCTGTCCTTTTTGGGCACTAAAAAGAACCTTGAGTAAAATCCAGGTTCTGTCTGGGTTGGTGGGACTGTATGGATGACTCTTTTTTGAAGCAGCTTTTGAATTTCTTGTGCTGCTACATCCCTCTGACTGGGTGGAACATCCGGGATTCGCCTTTGCAGCCTCAGATAAAGATCAAAGGGGTTATGATAACCTCTGGTAATTATTGTCTGCACCCAAGAATCTGTGGTTAAGGATTGCCAGGCAAAGTGGTGTAGAGAAAATCATCCCCCAACTGCTTCCAGAGGTAAGCAATCATGCCATTCTTCAGGAGTGCTGATAGGGCTGTCCAGAGAAAGAATTTCTGGATCCCCCTCTGCCTCTGAAGGGACATCTTCCAGATGAGTTTCCCCCTCTGCCCCAGAGAGCAATCTCACCACGTGTGTCACGGAAAGGACCCTGGGCTTTCTAGTACCACATTTTTCCACTCCTCTTATTCCTAAAGTAGGATCGTTGGGGGGTGGAAAAATGTACGCCCATGGCAGACAGGGTCTTACCATCCTTTTCACACCTGGCTAAGGTGTCCTTTACCTTTGGACTAAAAAGGGAAGAGGCCTCCATGGGAGCATTGAGAAAGGAAGACTTAGAGGGATCCGTGAAATCACATAGGTGCATCCAGGCATTACGCTGCTCTAGCCACCCCTTCAGCAGTATGGGAAATCAACTGCATGGACAAGTTAGAAATAGATTCCAGGGTGGCAAGCTATGAGGCAACTTTGTCACGTACCTCATCAGGCACTGCTCCTGCCAAGGGTTTCGAGAGTTCTGATATTAAGTCTTTCTGAAGCCAGGTAAAATCTGCCAAGTAGTTCAAGGGCCAAATGGCAAAGGTTGCTGTAGAGTATATCCACTTCCCTAACCTGTCTATCACCCGAGACTCCCTGTTAGGGGGATGGACAGTAGGGCTCTCTCTGGTAAATGCCTTCTTAGTGGCCACTGCTACCACCATAGCATCTACTGGTAGGCCTTTGTACCAGTGTGGGTTGCCCTCTGGTGGAGAAAGAATTTTGTCTGGTCTCCTAGGTATAGGTTCAATGGTGTCAGAACTCCTCCAGGTGTGCTGCACGATGAGCTGAACCAGGTCATCTATAGGTGGGGTCATCCAAGAAGTAGAAGGTTGAGCACAGAAAGCCTGCAAGAACACAGACTCCTCAAATGAAGGGTTGGTGGGCTTCCAGTCTCCCTGCTGCTTTAAAATTTCTAGTATGTCTCCAAAGGAGACATCCTCAGGGGGAAACCATTGAGACCCTTCCCCTTCATTGTAGTCTGTGTCTTTGGTAAGGGACTCCTTGTAGGAATCCATGTGCTTCCTCTTGTATGATCTCTTGTGAGGAACCTGCTCAGTGGGAACATGTGAGGAGGACTCTGAAGAGTGGGTACCTTGTGGAAGGGTGTCTTGAGGTTTCCATGCCTGGTGCCCCAGAGTAGTGGACTGTGTCAGCTGCAGTTCAGAGGAAAGATATATATGGCTCTCTGGTGCCGAGGGGACCAGCTGAGTGCCTGCAGAGGCAAGTGCCCTCTCCATCACCTGGAAAGCAGGCCTGCCCAAAGAGAGATGGGATCCCGGAACTGAGAAAATCAACCTCGAAACCATGGTCACACCCTGCTCTGACGCGTCCACTCCCAGAGAAGGAGCCATGAGAGGACTCAGTTCCACCAAGATAACCAGAACCCTAGTAGATGATGCCATAGAAAAAATAGGTGCCATACTAGGGAACATGGTGCCGGCAGACCAGTCTCGATGCTGGGGATGGCTTGGCTCCGAGTAAGTAGATGTCCATAAGGTAGGCTCCGGAGCCATGGTAAGATCTACCAATGGAACTGAAGCAGCCAGTACTGAGTTTGGCGTCGGTGTTGAGGGCTCCGATGCCTCCAAGGAGGTCGAAGAAGGAATATGTGGTGGAGTCAGTGGAGAGAAATCCTCGGTTCCAGGTGGGAGGGAGGATTTGGAAGGAGTTGAAAATCCTCTGGCCACCAATAGCTGATCCACTAATCTCACTAAATTCTGTAAGGCTCCTGGAGGAGTGGGTGGACATCCCCGATGGAGAATCTAGTCGATCTAAAAAGGGGCTATATTGTTGTCCAAAAAAGGGATCTGCTGACGGGGAGTATCGGGTCCGAGGCAATATCTCACCTTTCGGCACCATGGTCAAAGGACCAGCAAGATGTATAGGGGGTGGACAGTAACCAGTGTTGGAAAAACTATATTTGGTGCCAAAAGGGGGGAGTCTGTACAGTAGATTGTGCCATGGGAGATGGAGTTTTGGACGGTTCCATACTCACAATAGGTACCGAGGGGGAAACTGGTAGCACTGGTGCTGAGGATGGTACTGTAGTCAAAGGTTGAACCACTGGTACTGTCGCAGGCACAGTCATCGATGGCTGAAGTCCTGGAACTGAAGATGGCACCGTAGAAGGGGTTGGAAGCCCTGGTGCCAACATTGCTGGTGCAAATTTAGGAAATTTTGCCTTCTGTTCCGTTGTCGTCTTTGAGTCACTAGTATGAGAAGAATTAGATTATAGAATGGCTTTTCTTCTTGTGTTCCTTCTTTGTAGGGGTTGAGCCCTCCGTCTCAGAAATAGCCTCTGAAAAAGGGGGTCTTTAGGAGACCTTTAAGAATCAGTCTGTTCTTCCTTTCCATCAAAGTACGGTCACTAAAGCCTTTACATATGTTGCACGGGAGCTGAACCTTTAGATGTGGCACCTCTAGACAGTAGACACAAGACAAATGAGCATCTGAGTTAGGCATTTTCCTCTTGCACTGATCGCACTGCTTAAAACCAGAAGTTCCCTTCTTTTCAGCCATAGTCACACACAAAAAAGGAGGAACTTGTCCTACAATTAAATGTCCAAGCAAACACAAGGCACACACTCACAAAGTCAAAATAGCGGGAGGACTTTTTTTTTGTATTAGTAAGAAGATAAAGGGAAGGAAAGAGAAAGGAGGGGGGGCCAACAATGGTAATGTACACAGAATACCAAAAACCTTGGTAAAGAAAGGGAAAAAGGCACTCAAACAGGCAAACAAGGGTAGCAAATTCTAAACGACATTAAATGACTTAAAGCAATCACAGTTAGGGAAGAAACATTTTTAAGAAAGTATAAGAATTTTAATGACTTAGCTTGAGAACTGGCTTGACACGTCTTGATGCAATACGTGGCAAATGAGATCTGGGGTGATAGAGAGAGGGGCATTATGGGTAAGCTTAGCTCGAGAGTTTTTTGACTGGCATGAGCTTGGCATAACGGCCGACTCGGTTCCGAGGATGAAACTGACACCCATCAGTAAGGAATGAATGAAGATTAACAACATCAGATCTAAACTTTAGGATACTGTAGTATTTGTTTGCTTGTATGTTTGCTAGGCATTGAGCTACCCCTGTAAGTTAAAGCAATTAAGTGGGAAAGACATTGATTCTCTTTCATAAAACTGTAAAAAATGAACTGTTAATTCTGAGAACGATCAAGTGTTTGCTGTAGGCATTTTCACCAATATTAAGGGCGAGAAGTCATTACCGAATAGCAGACAGTGAGGCATTATGAAGAGCGCAGGTTACTAGAGTAGTCTTAACATTATAGGTGACTGCTTTAAATTAGGTGATGCTAACATGTAAACTGTAACCAAACAGCATATCAAAAATTCCCAATTTAAAGAATATTTGTTAAAAAGTAAACTTTGAAAGGCCAAGGAACATCAGTTAGAATATGATTTATGTAGCAGTAAGAGATGTGCAAAATGTATAACGGGCTCCTGGGTGGTTACTAGACTTGTAGTCCGAAGGACTACTGAGGAGCCTAGGCCAAATTCCCAGTTGTCTCCATGCACCATCTGGTTAACCGATTTGCTCAGTGTCATACAGGAGGCAAATCAGTGATAAGGAAATTAAACCCTCTACTACAGGAACAACAGTTCGCAGTCAGTAACCTTTTGTACCAACTGCTTTTCAGTTTAAGATTGAACACTGGAATATATTTACGAGGTTCATAGGTGAATACTAGGCTCAATTTAAGTCTAGCCAAAAACCTGAGGTCAGATTCAAACCTTGTACCTTATGTCTATGAGGTGGACACATTAACTGTTATGCCACCCCCAACCCTTTGAACAGTAATAGTGGCATAAGGCAAGACAAAATCTCCTGAATGACACAGATAAGAATTATGCTTGCATATCCTTCAATTTATTACAAATGACAGAGCTCTGTAAACTGATAGGACTGTGGACTTAGTATACAGTGAATGCAGACGATTCAAAAGTTAACTCAACACTGATGGATAGTCATGAAGTCTGACAACAAGCATAACATCAAAAGCAATGCTTTATATTTTGCATATACAGTACTGGATATGAATAACATTCTGCAAGCATAAAAAAATACCTACCAGGTCTGTGTGCACTAATAGCTCATATAATGTACGCACTGAAGCAAAGGGTGATCCGAATTTACTGCTTCCTCTTGTGTCAGTTTTTTTTGTTCGGCACTTGGCTGTAGAAGATATAGTACGCGGGAAGCTTATCTTAACCACCCTACTTGGAGGTACAAATAGGCCGTATTTTGGCTGGCATGTAAAGTAGCTGTTAAAAGCAGATTAACAATTAGTAAGTGTGTTTGCAGAATGTATAAGTGCATCTTGAAGTACCTTTTATTATCACAATAATGTCTCATCATATTTGTGACTGAAAAATAACAACAGTTCCTCATCAGTAGCATATCTGCTACAGAATACTGTTTCATGTATGTGTAGAAAAATCAGAATGCTGTAGGTATCAGCCACATTTATACTGCAAGCAGAGGCTGTACAACAAAGCATAAGAAGGAACACATCTTCTGACATGTAGACATCAGGATGGGATATTAAACCAAAGTCCTAACTCTCTATTTCAGACACAGATAATGTACCACAGCATTTTTTTCAAAGAAGAACAGCAAATCCAAAGCCATATGTGTACAGACTTAACCTTAACATGACACGCAATGGGACCACAAGTAACTTACTGACTACCAGTTCCTAAACACAGGGGAACCATTTTGTGGGTGTCTCTACACTTCAATCTTTCCACATTAGGCGCTTTTCTCTGAGATCCTACCATGACCACAAGGGATGAGGTATCTTAGCGTGCAGCAACAGATGGCAAAACCCCACACCATGGTTTGTCACTGATATACTCCCCTTAGTCATACAGACAACCCCCACAGTCACATAACCTGTTTTGACTGACTTAGCAACTTGCACTGCCCACTGCTTAATTCCACAGGCAGCTGCTGACAAAGAATGCAAAATTGTTGCTGTCAGTCTCCTGAATTTCCATTTATCCACAGTGAGAAGTATAGGAGACAAAATATAAACTAATTTACTCGGTCAGCTGAATAAGTGACAATTTATCTTATGTCATTCATTTCAAACTACATACATCTGAAGTCCTTTATTGGGTTATTCATGTCATACTCATAACATATATATTACTTACAAGTTTTTTTGTTCAACTAATCAGGTACAGCTCCTAAAATATTTCTAAGAACATTTTTCATAGCCCATCAAAATATTTCACACCCAGAAAAATCCCTGCCAAATAAAGTAATGTGCTGCTTGCCTTCTCTGGGCTCACCAAGAGGAAGAGATGCCATAAAACATTATGACAATATATCATTAGGTTTAAGTATTTCAGTTTGACTCACTACTAGCTGTTCTGTCTTCTCCCTCATGGTACAAAGTATTACACAAAACATAGACTAGGTACATTTTGTTGATTTTAACACTCTCTCTCTCTCATTGTGTTTTTTACAGCAAAAATTTGAGTTCATTTAACTTGTTACTTTCACATGAAACCCACATTCTTAATTGGCAGTGCATTCAAAAATATTTTGAGTGAGTGCTAACAACTCATGCCTAGTATATTCTTAAATCCAACTTACACTTGCTTTAACATGTTAAAATATCTGTAAATTATTTAATGTAACTTAATTATCTTACACTTTCTAGTTCTACAAAAGACTAAGAGAATTTATACAAACCGTATTCTATTTACTGAGCCGTCGTTCTTCCCTGTTGGTGTAGATAGTTGTATGCCACACCATTCTCGATCTGCAAAAGATGTTTTGCCCAAATATCTGATTGTACCTTCTCTGTTGCTCCCATCAAGCTGTTGGAAATAAATTCAAATATGTTTAATTTTTTATGAGACCACTGACATTATATTAAGATACAATTACTGATGTTTTTATATACAAGCAGCAAGGGAGGGACAGACACTCTTCTCTTAATTATGGTAAGTTTACTGCTGGAAGACTAGAACTTGGCATGAAATGGCACACATCACAGCAGCCAGTGTTACCTGTAGTTGTATGTCACCATTTATTGCAAGGCATGTTATACCATATGTATATGTGTGTATGTATGTATATATATATATATATATATATATATATATATATATATATATATATGTATGTATATATACATGGATTCCTTTTACAAGAACAAAAGTTCACTACTTCGAACTTGTAATATGAAGCCTCACTTTTGCGAAAGTTCACTTTAACGAAAGTGAACTTTTGCGTAAGTGCACTTCACTGAAAACACCACAGCACAGTGGAGGGCATAAAAAACAAGGTTTGTGACTATCGCACCATAGTGGAGGACATTGCGATGTCCTTCACTGCGCTGCAGTCATCATGGACCTTAGGGTTAGGGCATGGGTCATGGTAAGGGGATAGCCCGGCTTACTATAACCCGTGCCATAACCTTAAGGTCTGTGAGTATTGCACGGAAGTTCAGTACAACACCCGTTCATTGTACTGAACTTCGCGTAAGTGCACTTTCGATTAAGTGCACTTTCGCTGCAGTGAGTATTCCATGCACTATTTTGAATTAGTGAAAATTCGATCTAGTGCATGGAACCCGTATATATATATATATATATATACAAACACACACACACACACACACACACACACGTATATATATATATATATATATATATATATATATATATATATATATATATATATATATATGGGCAGACAGCACAGCAGCCTGTACAGTAGCTGTGATTAAGGATGGGGATGTAGGGATTGTCTTTATTGTCACCTGTGCATCCTGCACTACTGGAGCACCCATGGGTGCTTGGGTAGCAGCACTCCACATGACAAGGATATAGATCGGATGCAGCCTGTGATCTCCAAATGTGACTCCTTAGAACTTAAGGTAGGCCACTTCAGCCATAGGTCTCACTTGTACGTTTCACGAGAGGCTTACCAGTAGGGAATTAACATCCACACAGGGTGCCACAGGTGGTGTGCAATTGATTCATTGCCATCAATGTGTAGCAATGCTGATAGAAAGTTGTCATGTACATGTTTCCTGTGGCAGAAACACAAGCACATTACCTGCTGCAAGAGATCTTTTAGTGAGACCTACTATCACAGCAAGTACTCTCCTACTGTGCAGTAAAAATATTTATGTTCTGTTTCTCAGTTCTTGTGTGTTTCCTGTCATGGCAGTTCATCAAAAATCACTTGCTTACTTATATTAGAAGAAAAATGATTTCTTGAGACCACTGTGCTGTTTTGGAGAATTTCTGCTTTCACCAAAGTTGCCTGACTATGAAACTGGCACATACAAGTTTAGGGAAAGGCGATGCAGGTGGCTTCCACTGGGAAAAAAAAAATTTCCGACTACATCCTTAGAATAAATGATAATGAAGTGTTGTATTAGGTTGTACTCACTGAAGTAGTTTAAAGTGATCACACTGCTGTCATTCATAGGGGCAGCAGTTTTATATAACCGTACAAAAACTTTTACTGCACATTTGTGTAAGTTCCAGTTCCATATATTTAATCCTGTACTGGCAAAGGTATGTCACATGATGGCAAATTTATTTATTTATTTTATTTATTTATTTGCAGTTGGTTTACCAGGATAGTCCATTGGGCCAAATTAACCCGTTTTCAATGGAGTCCTGGGGAGAAAAGCTCCAAAACTAAAAAGGTTACAATAGGTTGTTCTTAATAGTTGCACAAATTATACTCTTATACAAAGGTTAAAGATACAGAAAAATAATTTGCAAGTAAATACTTAGTAGATAATACAGACTAAAAGGAAATTTAGCATGAAAATATTGAGAAATATTATCATATTCGGAAGCAAACACTTACGGGGTGTGGCTGAGAGCATTATTTCCAATTTTCATAGGGCTAGTAATATGTAAGAGTTAGGGGTGAATAACAAGGAGAGTTGCAGGAGGAAACAGAGGAAGGAAGGAAGATGGAATTTGCAATTAATATGTAAGAGTTAGGGGTGAATAACAAGGAGAGTTGCAGGAGGAAACAGAGGAAGGAAGGAAGATGGAATTTGCAAGAGTAAGTTATGTGGGATGGGAGCAAGAGCATTCCCACTGGGATACAAGATGTGAATGAAGAGATCTTTTAAAAATAAAATGGTTGTAGGTGGTGCGAATGGAAGGTGGTAGGGAGTTCCAAAGGCGTGCAAGGCCATAAGACAGACCATTTTTTCCTGGGGGACGAGTTGGTTTATATACTTCTAACAGATTTTGATTGTTGGATCTTAATACTCTATCAGGAAGGTGCATTTTAAAAGCTGATGAAAGGGAGGGACAGAGGGAAGGGTTGAAAATAAGCTTATGTGCAAGATTTAGTTGAATATATGCGAGATCACTGAGTAGCTTTAGCCATTTCAGTTTTTGGAGAGAGGAACAGTGGTGTGTGGAGGACTTGTAGTTGGTAGCGAACCTGGCAATTTTGTTGTAGCAAGAGGAAAGTTGTGTTTTTAGAGAGGACTGTAGATTAGTTAGGAGTGGAGCTCCGTAGAGAAGGGAGGGGATGAGAAATGAAGTAGAGAGAGTGATTTTGGTAGCAGGTGTGAGGTAATGATTTTGTCAGTAGAGCATACCTAGTGTTTGATGGGTTTTTTTGATATTTAGCTGTAGGTGAGAGTTGAATTTGAGCTGACTATCAATTTGGACCCCAAGTAACTTGGTCTCTGACACCAGCTCCAGGGGTACATTATTTTGACTAGTGATGGAGAATGTGTTTATATCGAAAGACGTTGCCTTAGAGGGGGTACATAACATTAATTTACTTTTAGAGGCATTGAGTGCTAGGTGATTTGTTTTCATCCATTGCTCAGTGGTTGTAAAGGCATCCTGAGTCAGTTTTAGGAGTGAGGGGATAGAAGTGGTAGAGCAAATAATAGTAGAATCATCAGCATATTGGATGATATCTGAGAATGGGATAGAGTTGTGGAAATCATTTATAAAAATATTAAAGAGAAGGGGACCCAGTATAGAGCCCTGGGGAACAGGCAAATGTCACATAAAAGCAGCACTCTTGCCCACCTAAGTTGGTGAATGATTCTGGCTGCTAGTTAAGTCATAGACTCTTGAAGCCAAAAGGAAATTGCCCCCTTTTTATAGTGCTGAGGCACAGAACAGTCATTTTTTCTTCTGGTAGAGTTGTATAATTAGGACACAAAGTTTTGCATCACACACAAGTTAGCCAGTTGTAATGCTGCCCAGCATATTAAATCCATTTACATTTTTATCATAACTGATAGGTTGACACCAAAGTCACATAAATGCATCATATATTTAAGAAACTGATAGCATACAAGATCCGAGATATGAATTTCTGACCTATTCCTGGTTAATGCATGATCAATATGGAACTTTGCTAGATACACAAGGTAAATATTTGTTACATTTGCAGTCTTACTTATATAATACTTGAATATACTTACTAACAGCACCCGGTTCCCAACATTTAAATTACGCTTTGAAGTTGTTCTGCTACTAGTTGAAACTCTTGAAGTACTCTCTGAAGTTTTCACCCTTTTAGATAAAGCACTTGAACTATTTGCTAACATTCTTTCCTTTCTAGCTGAAACATTTGATTTTCCAGTCTGAAGAGAGGAGGAGTGTGGTACTGCAGTGTTGAGATTACATTTTGTAATTTTTGTCATGTTTGTTGTAGTACTTGGTGCTAAAAAGAACGAGAACATTTTTATAGGCATGAATATCTGTCAAACTGCATACACTTTTATAGGGATGAGTATCTGTCTGTCAAACTGCATTATCTCTCTATCTGTCCCTCTCTGTCAGCATGAACATTCCAGCTGGGCAGAGGTCATTTACAGTGGCAACCATGGGAGAAAAGCAGCATAGACAGAGATTAATTTACAAAATAAATAAATAGATATACAAACTGTTTTTAGTCGAAAGGATTTGAAAAATGCAATGTATTAGCAGTGTAACTGTCTGTACTCTCAGACTAAGTAATTATATATTACAGTACGAATAATCCAAGGCAAGCAAATAATAGCATGGATATACCTTAATAAAAACAAACTTAGATTCAAGCAGATGGTGAGAGATGAGATACTAATCTAGGGAAATGGAAAGAAGGGCAAAGAAAAAGCTAAGAGACTTAGCAGGGAAGAGAGATGAAGCTTTGAGAGACATAACAAGAAAAATGAGCGGGAGATAAGAAGGGAAGGGATGAGGAGGAAGGTGAAAGGAGGTGAAGAAAACAGAAGTGTAAGTCTGAGTAAAGAGAGAGCGTTCAAACCAGAAGGAAAAAGGGAACGTTCAAACAGAAGAGTGGCAAGGCAGTTAGTGTGAGAAGACAGCCAGTAAGGATGAATAAATCACATGACATCCCAGTTACAGGACATCTTCTTAGAAAGATTCAGTTTAATGGCTTGCTTGAAGGCTAGCTTGAGAGACTTTTGTATTCTTTATAAAACATTCCTAACAAATATACCCAGTCATTCTGCTTAATGTTACTAGTGACTATTGCCCCAGTCTAACATACTGGGGATTCAAAATTCTTAAATGCCTTCTTAGACAAACACTTTCATATTTCATATTAATTTGCAATCAGTTTTAATAGTCTACTAGAAAAAGTACTATAAAATGGTAATTGGTAGGATGTTTACAACTGCACTGACCCTACCTCTGGCTTATCCATTTTCTGTAACATACTGATACATATCCAAGACAAATTAAGAAAGACATCTAAAGACAGTGTTATTGTCTGTCACTCATGATAGATGTCTGTAAGCCTGTTGTCTACTTAAGGACAGAAACATGTCATGGGGAGAATGTGAAAAAGATTAATTTAACTCTACTAAATTCCAGCAGTATCAGGAGTTAATGTGCACTGCCAGTATACAGATTCATGATGCTAAGACTCTTTTCTTCAGAAATGTTCAGACAACACAACTGAGCAAACCAAAACATTCTGCAGCACCATTACATTTTTTTAATTCTGATAAAATATTCCCAAAATGTCATGGCACCTTCCACATGACACCTAACACAGTGGTGGCTATCCATTCTAATATCTCTTCTTCTTCATAAGCTTGTCATTCCAACTTCCTTTACTCAGTATAACCAAACCTGATGTTCCTCTTCACAAACTCATTGACTACCCCAATTCTACTACCAATCACTGTCATTCAGAAAAGTACAAGAGAGTCTCAAAACAGTTATCAGTATATCCTACTGTTTCACTAGTTACATCCTAAAATTTCTCTCTCACCTTCTGGCAGGAGAGTGCTGTCTGGGTTCCATCTAATCGAGGGTGATTAGACTACAGCTCAGACAGTGCATCCTTATTGGCTAGCTTGAGTTAAAAGGGTTATATCTTCTTTTATATAAGTCCAGCATCTGCACTTTCTCGTGTGTAGCACAATCACGCACTGCTGCATAGAGGTAGTTACCGCTGGTGGTTATAGTAGCAAACATTTTGCTTGTTAAATTTTCCTTTAGCACTTTGCTTGTGGTCCTACAGAGGTTTTTCATGGTTCAGCAGTACCATCAGGTAAAACACTAAGCCTAGCCTTAGAGGTACCAACACACCTTTCACCCACTAGCCACTCCTAAGTGTGACCTCTCTTCCTGGCCATATAAATTTACCTAACACTATGGATGTACAATTTCCCACAGTTTCTCCATCCAGCTTGGTCGACATGGGTATCATGAGACAGTGTAGTAACTGCCTCATGTTCACCAACAACCCTCTGCTCCTAGACCACACAAACTCAACATGTGAGAGATGCAGCTATATTAAGAACCTTGAATCCATGCTCTCTCACACACCAGTCAATACATATGACAATGAGCGGGTTGTCAGCATGCACACCTCACCTCCTACTCCAGCCAAACCCACATCACAAGTACCTACATATGTGGGGATCCTCACCAGAAACATACCTAAATACTAGAGACCTCCCAAACAAAAACACAAGCACACTATACTTAATACTTCCTCTGCAGAACACAATACAGATAATAGCTCACCTGTCTCACCTGTCAAGTCCTTAAGGCAAAACACAAAGCCAAACATATTAGTCATAGGTGACTCCATAATGAGACACACAGATGTTCCTCTCACCAGGCTGGATAAGGAGAAGTTCATGGTCAGCTGTCTGTCAGGTGCCAGGATCTGCAACATCACACATGCACTCAACTCTCTCAACAACAGGTACTGTTATGACTCTGTCATAGTCCATGCTAGTGTGAATGACTTGAAACATACCTCTCTGGACTATATGAGGAGAGAAATGATTGAGCTCTCGGATTATGTGTCTCAGGCTGGTATGTCCCTAGCCTTAAGCAGTATTTTACCTTCACCTAGGATGATGCCTTAATACAAACAGAAAATGACTGACTTCAATAATTGGTTTAGTTTCTGGTGTCATTCCAAGGGGATACAGTATCTGTCAGCCTGGGATGACATGATTGACAGACCTTGATGCTTTGCCAGAGATGGTCTTCATCTGTCACCCCTGGTATTTCAGCTACTGGTCAAGGCTCTTGCCACCCTCATAGTGCCTTTTTTAGGCTGTGTCTCAAGGACAAAATTCCCAACATAAGAACTCCATCTAAAAACAACCTCAAGGTTTTGAGCTAAACGCTAGGAGTCTTAATGTAAAACTGCATTCACTGGAAACAGTCCTCACCTTGGAAAACATAGACATTTGTGCAGTCACAGAGACCTGGTTCAAGGCTGTGGAGAGCACCCCAGCCATATCGAGCTACACCTCCTTCCACATGTTCAGACCACAAACTGAATGCATGGAAACTAAAGGAGGCAGTGTATCAACAGTTATAATAAATACACCCCCAGATTGGTTAGACAGCATGATTCCCTGGGGAGATTTCAGATGCAATTAACTGTTGGTAGGACACTTATTCAAGTCATTGCCAGCTACAGGACCCCCTCCATGAATCAGAACACCCACTTTGCCTATTTGGATCTACTTGATTCTATCAAGATACATCCAAGCATCATGTTTTTGAGTGACTTTAACTACCCATCCATTGACTGGGGAAATTAGTCATGTGCAAATCACTTTCCCAAAGGTTCCTCAACTTCATTAACTCCAATACCCTGGACCAGCTAGCTGTCACTCCCACAAGGGGTGCCAACACCCTGGATCTGGTACTTAACAGTATAGAGGACCACTGTAGCACTCCCATTGTGAGGTCTTCCCTGGTGAGATCTGACCACAAATCAGTCTCATTCAAAGTAACTATCACACCTGACCCCCTCCCAGCACCAACTAAACTACAAAACTTCTCCAAAGCAGATTATAACCTCTTACGCGATGGCATAAATAGCTTCACTGCACCTCCCCCCTCAGATGGAACTGGCAACTATGCTGAGTTCTACACCAGTGCCTCATACAAACATCTGAACAACTGCATTGACTTGATCATACCTGATAGGACCAAAACAAGCTCCTCAAGGAAGAGCAAACCTGTCTGGAGACAACTGCAATTAACAGGCTTTACAATAAGAGGAAGAAATTGTTGCCTAAGAGTAAGAGGGAGTGAGCCCTAAACTCGAAACACTCCCTCCTCAGCTTAAACAAGCAAATAAGTCTTCTTGTGAAGTCCTCCAAAGCTAACTATGAATCCACATTAGCTTCCTCAACTAAGGACAACCATAAGGCATTCTTTAGTTACATCCGTAACCTAAACGGAAAGGTCCAGATTTGTGCAGAACTGGTAGTTAATGATACCATATATACTGAACCTGTGGACATTGCTAACTTGTTAGCTGACAGGTTCTGTGAAAACTTCACTCCCCTTTCCCTGCCACAATTACCCCAAGATATCCCTACCACCTGTCCTCTACCTTGTATCGCTAAAGAACAGGTCAAGAATGCCCTCTCTAATATCAAAAACACAGCATCCATGAGACATGATTACATCCAAAGCTGCATCCTACAGGGGCTCAAACAAGAATTTACAATGCCATTGGGTACTGTTTTCAATCGTAGTCTAAGCACTGAATTCATCCTGGCTGAATGGAAAAAGGCCACCGTTATTCCCTTGCACAAAGATGGTGCTTCCACTGACCCTGGGAACTATAACATTTGGTAAACAATCCTTTAATTCATCTTATAGTATAGACAACACCCTGCTTCAAAATGAAAGCATGGTGAGAGACCCTGGAACATGGAAAGATAATTCCTATGCCTTTGACCATCACACTGCAACAGTAGTTAGGAAAGCTTTTTATTTCTCACAGCTGACTGCAAAAGGTATTTCATCTAAGGAAGTTCTTACCCCCCTATATTCAACATTGGTCAGAGCTATTGAATGCAATGTGCCTTTTGGGATGTATCTTATTAGGAATATCAAGAAATTGAATAGACCCTAGAGGTTCCAGACTAAAAAAGATCACAGACATAAAAAAAAAAGAGCTAACAGGAGAAGTTGGAAACGTTCCTTTATTCATTATCCCACAGACTGCTTAGGGATGATCTATAACTAGCCTTTCAGACCATTACACACCCAGTAGTCCTAGACCTCTTATATTTCCACAAATCAAACAGTCCTACTAACACTAGAACTGGGGCCAAAACTTGCTTCAGCAATTAAACAAAACACAGTGAAGAGACAGATTTTTCACACAATACTTCCTCATTCTCTGGAACAAAATTCCACTCCAAATAAAGCAGTATGAGACACTTTATTCTTGCAAAAAGCAGTCAGAAAAGTAGATGGGTATCCACAGATGCACCTTTAGTATGATGGCCTGTTTTTCCTTGGAAAGGGAGGTAAGGTCTAAGGGTGGGTACTGGTAAGGAGTAAATGACCACTGGGCCCAGTTGCCTTGTATACTTTATGACTCTATGATTCTGTGATGATGTTACAGCCTCACCAGTGGTAACAGTGATGGGAATAAGCAAACTGCAATTAGAGATTTACATCCTATATCAATGTAAAGATGTTAATACAGCACTATATTTTCTTTTTACATAATTCAAAAATATGAACACCATTGCCTTCTAATGACACATAACTCCAAAAGAGCCCAAGTATTTTGAATTGCTATACTGAAGAAATTATCGCAGTAGATGATATGACTGCAATGCACTTCAGCTGCCAATAATATGTTAGAGCTTAATGCTATTGTTTACACTTACGGCATATTTCTGATCAATCAAGTATGTGTCAGTCAGTTCGTGAGCAGTATATTTTATTAACTTCAGGAAAATGTGCATTCATCTTTGAAGATGTTGTCAGACATCTTTATATTGTAAGAAAGATTTTGCCTCTGTGTTTCACCCCACTCACACAGGACATTCTAGGTGTTCCACAGTACTACACCAAGAGAGACAGTATCACTGGTTGTACACGCTTAGTACAACTCTTGTCTACCCTCCAGTGAAGTTAATCTCCCCACCTCACCCATCCAACTGTACAAAACGCAAGGTAAACCAACTGTCATCTTGCCAAACACAACATGTGCCAAACATGTTGTCATCTGGTTCACTAATTCATCATTATACCACAGAATGTATCTCTCTAAATAGATCCATGCCCAGCTTCAGTTCTAAACCTTAGACATGGTACAGTTGAATACCCCATTCCTGAACCACTGCAGAAGAGATACAGTAGATTACCACTGTCAATCAATTCCTTGGTTATCAGAAAAAGTAAACAAAGGAACAAGTTTCTTATTGGTATTTAGTCAACTTATCAGTGGCCACCTGATCAAACATTGGTTGGTAGTAGCCAACTTAACAGAAATTCCAAATTCTTTAACTTTGCAAACCCTTATGCAGCTTTGTGATTCTTAGCTATAATAGAGGAGGGGTGGATGAGCTCTTCCTGTATAGCACAAGTGTGTGGCACAGGAAAAAGAACTATAACTGTAGCTTGATCAGTTGACTATGACCAAATAATGTTTGATGAGTGGATTGGCAGTGAAGTAACCTGCAATCTTTTGTAGCAACACTGAGTGATGGGGGATAAACTATACAAACATGATACATATGCATTAATTTAGGCTTTTTCTAGCCTTAGTGTGCTACTCGTTGGCCTTGAACCACATTTTTTCTCATTAAGTAAGCTGATTCTGGACATCCATATTATTTTTCTGTACAGCTGAGAAAGGTCTATCTTGGCTCAAAATATCGACCTGCTTAATGAACAAGAAAACCGTATCCTTTCAGTCAATTAGCTCACAATTTTACTCATTAACACTAACCAGCAGTCAGATAATTAGGTGTCACATTCCTGGCTGCTGGCAGGCTGGGCAGCATTTGGACTGAGTTAGAGAAAAAAACAAAAAAATACATAAGAAAAAAATATTTTCAATTAACCAAGAACAACTTTTTGCATTTCCTTTTCAGTTAAAATAATTTTCTCACAGTTAACATGTTTGTTCATACGATCATAGTATCATAGCAAGTTACTAGGCTACTGGCACTGATGCCCTTATAAGCCTAGCCAATAAATTAGCCCATGTTCTCAAAAGTCAGAACCCGATGTCTCTGTCCAGGAGGGACACAGGTGGAATCCCTGGGGTGTATTTTCTATTTCCCATCCAGTCATCCAGGATCCTCTTAAAGAGGGTTAATTAAGTATTCTACTTGGCATGGAGAGGGAGTCTATTCCACAGATGGTGGACTCTCTGGGAGACAAATCTGTCCCGTCAGCAAGTCCTGTTGATGTCACAGACCAAGTTGAGGTTTTGCATGCAGGTCACATGAGTGGTGTTTGGCTTGCGGATATGCAGCAATTTCATTAAGGTGGGGTCAAAGATGTATTGTATGCCAGACATAGATCACCTCTGAGGAGTCTGCATGAGACAGAATTGAGAGACAGGGCTTTTAACCTATCCATGTAGGATAGTTTTATGAAGTCCTGGATTCCCCTGATCAGAAATCTCTGTGGTCTCTCCAGCTGCTGCATGTGCTTTGTGAGGTACATGCCAAAAGGGGAGTTATACTATATAATGGGCCTGATAAGGGAGGAATACAGGTAAGCTGTGACTTCCATGTTCCAGGAAGAAATACCCTTACTGATGAGGTGACCCATGTAGGAAGCTTTCCATAAAATGGAGGCAACATGGTGGTCAAAAGTTAGATTGCTGTCAACTTGGGTGCTCAGGTCCCTCACAACTGCATGTGTGCTTAGAACATTGCTATTAATGTCATAATTTGTGGAGATGTCTCTCTCCCCAAAGGGGATGATGATGCATTTTTTGGCATTTAGTTTGAGGCCGTGTTTCTGGAACCAGTCATTTCCCTGGCTGAGACCCTCTTGTAGTATGCCTACATCACTAAGGGAGTTGGTGACAACACTCAGCTTGCAGTCATCTGCAAACATGGTCAGCCAAAGACCTCTGGTTTTGGCTAACACCTTGGAGAAGTATGTCCTAAACAGCAGCAGCCCCAAGACCAATCCATGGGATATGCCGCTTGTTACAGGTCTACTACTTGAGGTAGCCTCCCCTATTTTGACTTAGTGAATTCTATCAGTGAGCCAATTAACTACCCATCTGGTCACATATGGATTTACGCCAAGCTGGAATACTTTATCTATTATCCCCAAGTGGGGATTAGTGTCGAACACCTTGGCCAGATCAAGGTAGGTGGCATGCACCGTCTTTCCTCGTCCATGGCTTTGGTGATTGACTCAAAGAAGTCTACCATATTTAACAGGCATGATCTCCCCTTCACAAAATAAAACTGTGCAGGATCAAGCATTTGCAGGTTGACAATGTCTTTTTTAAGGTGGCCCATGTTAATGCATTCCATGGCCTTGCAAATCAGGCTAGTTAGATTGCAGACGTATGTGAAGAAGGCCTTATTCATGGCAATGAATATTGTAAATATAATACCATGATTAACTTACACAGAAGCAGCTGTACTGAGTTAGGAGTAGAAGGAAAAAAAGAAATACATGTGAAAAAAATATTTTCAAATAAAGAACAACTTTTTGCATTTCCTTTGCAATTAAAGTAATTTTCTCACATTCAACATGCTTATTCATGGCAATGAATATTGTAAATTTAATGCCATGATTAAGTTACAGAGAAGCAAACATTTTTATTGTGATCGGCCTTACCAGAGTTCAGCAAAAAATCATCAAGCATAATCCTCCCTTACCTGACTCTACTTCAGAGTTCCTGCATCTTTTAATTAGTATAGGAATCTTACTTCTTTGTTGTTTATCTTTCTTCTCCATTGCATCAATTTTCATTGAAGAACTTCTCGTCAAATTAGCTAAACAGAACATGGGTAGAAGAAGGCAGAATTAGGTAACACAGTGAATAATTCAGTAACCCCATCCAAACAGTGAAAGGTAAGAACAAGAAAAAGTACATGTGCACAGACACACACACACACACACACACACACATGCAAATACACACACAAGCACACACATGGAAAGACACACACACACATGCACACACACACACACACACACACACACACACACACACACACACATATACAAACACACACAAGCACAAATGGAAAGACACATACACACACACACACACACACACACACACACACACACACACACATATATGCATACACAGACACACACACACACACACACACACACACACACACATATATATATATATATATATATATATATATATATATATATATATATGCACACACAAGCGTGCACACACACACACACACACACACACACACACACACACACACACACACACATATGTATACACACACACACACACACACACACACACACACACACATATGTATACACACACACACACACACACACACACACACACACACACACACACACACACACACACACACATATATGGATACACACACACACACACACACACACACACACACACACACACACACACACACACACACACACACACATACACACACACACACACACACACAGACACACACATATACACATACAAACATGCATGCAAGCACACATATACAAATACAAACACACACAAATGCACGCATATAAATACACACACACACACACACACACACACACACACACACACACACACACACAGACACGCACTCACACATCCACACCCACACCGATATATAAACGCATATATACAAACACACATACAAGCATACAGGGTTCCTATCAAGTAGTTGAACTTATACAAGTTTGAACCAGATATGGTTGAGACCATATGTTCGAATTTGTAAAAGTTTGAGTGTTTGAATGGAAATCTCCATAAGCGGATGTTTACATTCACTTCAATATGGTGTGATCTTGGAGTTGGTATATTTAAGAGCGGGGGGAGGGGTATGGGGGATGCATGGGGGCTTGCCCTCTGCTTAAAACAAGTTTTTGTTTTGTGTGTTGTGTTGTTATTTTTTTTTTTTAGATACTCGAAGTTCTGTAATTTCGAACATAATGGTTCGACCATTAGGTGTTTGGCATTATGGAACTTCGTCTATCTAATATAGACCTAAGCATACATATGCAAACACAGACACACACACAAGCACACACATGCAAAGACACACACACACACACACACACACACACATGCACATACACACATAGACATGCGTGTGTCCACACGTGCACATGTGCACACAAATGTTTCTTCCAAACAATGCAGGTCCTGCAAATTTTTCTCATAGATTTGAGTTGAAGAGAATTGTGTCTGCTTAATGAATGAATGATAAAATTAATCAGTTAGATACTATAAAATTTCCCAGCTTAGAAATTTAGTTGGAGCCTTTTTCAAACAGCACTTCAGTTACTAGAGGGTAGGAAGTGGAAATATATAACAATACAAGGGTGAGTGAAATAACAGAATAAGAAAATAAAAAAAAGCGAGAGAAAAGTTTTCACTTGCATACTTTAAAGAAGGCTTATTTATGCAGTATTATTTTCGGTACTTACGAATTATTGGAACCAGATTCCAAACAACTTGATAATACGTAACTGCCGATAGCAGCTTACTAAGTGGATATGAGAAATATTTACAATTCGTCTGTACTTTTTTTTTTTTTTTTTTTATACTTTGTCTCCCATTACTTTGGGCTTTGTCAACACTTCTTGTCTAACAGGTTGACTTACATATTAAAGCAACCAGGAGCCAAATCAGTCAAAGTGTGTGTGTGTGTGTGTGTGTGTGTGTGTGTGTGTGTGTGTGTGTGTGTGTGTGTGTGTGTGTGTGTTGGTAGGGAAATTTCACAGGGCAGTCTTTGATTCTATGCTGTATTGCAGGAAATGTATCCAAACCTCATGCATCTACTCAACAAATAACAGTTAACAATAAATGAATTAACAAGTGCTGAAAAGTATAAAACCATCTTGGGGTAACGATGCAACGTAAATACGCATTGTTTGGAACCGCAACCAAAGAAAGCTATTATGCAAAAGAAAGAAATATAAACCATTCAAAATTAAGGATCAAGATATGGCGAGGGGTGTCCCTTACACTGCAAACTGTTGCAGAACTTTTCAAAAGGACATTTATTTATTTTTTTTTATTTTATTTTACATTTGTTGACTGGGATAGTCCAACTGGATACCTGCCCATTTTCAGCGGAGGCCCGAGGAGAAAAGCTCCATACATACATACAGAAAAACTGTTACATTAAAGAAGTTAAAACACTGTTACAAATATAATACATAGGATACAATGTATTCATTCTGTCATATGCAAATCTGATTTGTTACAGAATAACAATTAGGAAGGAATGTAGTGGTGGCCAAAAGACCTCTTTGACACATGTTTATACTGCCAGAGTTAGTCAGGATTAGAGCAAGGACACAGCCATTGCCTTTTAAGGTACTGTTTTAGATTTTTTTTGAATTGGGTTAGAACGGGTGCTGAAGTAAGCTCAACAGGAAGTGAGTTCCATATTTTACCAATAGAGCTGGCATATAGAGAATCTCCAGATGAGTTGTTGCTTTTGAGGGTTTGGACTAATAATTTGTTGGATGAGCAAAGTGTCTTGAGGTTGCTGTAAGGGGTGATAATTTTTGTAAGTACAGGTGTGTTTTCAGGTTGGTAGAGAATTTTATGTGCTACTATTAGCTGACTGTACTGAAGTTGGATAGGTAATTCTAGCCACCCTAGATTCTTTAGGTTCAGACAGTGCTGTGTTCTGTATGCTGCTCCAGTGGCAAATCTATCAATATGATTAAAGCAGCTAGAGAGTTTATTAAGGTCAGACTTACTGATGTTCGTGAAGAGAGGAGATGCATAAATGAGGGTGGAACTTAGATGTGTGTGGGCAATAACCATCCTAGCTAGTGGAGTGAGGAAAGGTTTGATCTTGTATAGTGAGCCAAGTTTTTTATTAACTTTTTTAACAGGTTGATTAATATGCATATCAAACTTGAGGTTATTATCAACTGTTACACCTAACAGTTTGGTACAGGGATCTGGGACAATGACAGTGCCATTGTTAGATTTTATAGTAAAGGTTGGACCGGAGGCTTTATGAGTGGGGGAGAAAAGCTGTAGTTTTGTTTTGTTAGGATTTAATAGGAGACATCAATTACAGAGCCAATTTTCGACAGTATTAAAAACATTTTGGGATAGAGTCTGCAGACTTAAAGGGGAGGCAGCAGAGCAAATCAAAGTGGAGTCATCTGCATATTGAATGCAGGTGTCTGTTGGGATGACTGTCTACAGGTCATTAATAAATATAGAAAATAATAGGGGTCCTAATATAGAGCCCTGAGGGACCCCAACGGTGATAGGTAGAAGGGAAAATAGTTTGTTCTACCATAGTACAGCTTGTTGTCTACCATGCAGATAAGATTTGAACCATTGGATAGCCTAGACATCTAGGGGAATAGTTTTAAGTGTGTGTATGAGTAGTTGGTGGTTGACCATGTTGAAGGCCTTGGAGAGATCAAGAAAGAGGGCAGAAGAAAGCTTATTGTTGTTTCGGTTTTGATTAATAACATTGGAGAAGGAGACGAAGGCTGTGGTTGTACTGTGGAATGGTCTGAAACCATGCTATGAGTTAGCCAGGAGATTGTGCTGAATTTGATGGCTCAGGAGTTGTTTATGGATGCACTTCTCCATACTTTTAGCCAGGGGTGACAAAATAGCTATAGGTCTATAATTTGACAGTTCAGTGGAACTGCCCCATTTGTAGAGTGGAATAACATGGGATGTCTTCCAGATGGAGGGGATAGTGGCTTCTGATATAACTCTATTGATCAGGATAGAGATCGGGTATGCTATGGCATCCGCAGCTTTTTGTAGATACTCAGCTGGGAGGAGATCGACTGCAAGGGTGGTAGGTTTTAGTTTCTTGATTAGGGCATGGATAAGTAATGTGGAAATTGGTTGAAAGTTAAAGGAGAGTTGAGAACTAGGTGCAGCGGCATTAGGACTTGGGCAACTGGGAGATAATTGGTTAGCTAGTGATTGGATAGTTTCTGTAAAGAAACTATTAAAGGAATTGGCAACGTCTTCTGAAGGTTTTTGGATGGTAGCCAAGGGGGTAGGAGTTGTGCATTGCCCTGGGTGAATAAGTTTATTTATGCCTGCCCAAAACTTCTGCAGATTGTTTTGATGCTTCTGTTGTAACTGGCAGTAAAAGTTTTTTTTATCTAGGGTGGTAGATTTTTTAGTGCTGTTCCTTACTTGTCTAAATCTAAGTTGATCTAAGGAGGATTTTGTGGTACGCCAAGTGGTCCACATCTACAGACCATGTAATTAATACGTATCGTGTAGGCTTTGGTGGGACTTTTTATTTTTGGATTGACCAAAAGCTGTATATTCACAAGAATCTGCATAACGATCTTTTCTTTGTGCTTGTTAAATGATGTTTAATTCCTTATGAATTAAAATGCTTACACAAAACATTTCACAAAGTTTATTTATGACCAGTAAAGACATTCAACCATAACCTACATTCTGCAGCAAACTGATGCTATACCGTGGCATAAACTACTTCTGTTTCACCAGTTTTCAGGCATTTTCAGTTATTAATTTCTGCCTTTGTTTCCATTATGGTGGCATTGCAACCTGGTTCCGAAAATATGTAAGTACCTTATTTTCTTACTCCTCATAGCTGACATCTGTGGGTGAGAGGATGGCAGAATGGTTAAGGTGTTTACCTTACAGACACAAGGTGCAAGGTTTGATTCTCACATGGGGAAATTGGCTAGGCTTAAAATGTCCCACAAGGGTAATTAGACTAGTACTAATCTATGAACCTATGAACTAGTTGTAAGTTCTCAGCTGTGAACTGGATATGTAACCTGTTAATCAATGCCACATTCAATATAGTAAATCCCAGGACAAATATACTCAATCGGCTAGCCCAGAAGCAACATGCTTTACATCACTGAAGTTCTCATTTATAGTAAACTACTGTATTTAAATATTTGAAGAATTCAGACGCAAAGAGAAAGAAAAAAAGAAGAAACGGAAAATTCTTCAAGTGCTGTAAAAACTTACACTGAACAAATATGTTAAAAATCATGTAACCCTCAAATGAAAACCATGGACAATGCTTACTACGTTTGATCAATACTCAGACATACCAGTAAAATACATGGTAGAGTAAGGAAAATCATACTGGTGAATGATTTACTGGATATATGAAATATTTGCAATCAAAATTTGTGAGGTTCTGGCAAATCCCTGGGGAATGAAGTCACTAAATAATAATAATGACAGATATTTGAGTTTCAGATTTTGTATCCTTCAGAAAATACACAATAATGCAAAACCTGTTATTCTAACAATTTTCTTAAGTTTACAGAAACAGTATTTAAAATCTCTTCCTATTTTTGGGCCTTTGCCCACCCAACCCCCTTGTTTTTGGCTTTGTCCAGATTTCTTGTGCTCAAAGGTTGAGAGGTATGGGTGTCATCCTCAAGACTCGCTCTGATATGCCGAAGCTCCAAACAGAACTCACACATGTCAAAAACTTGAGTTCAACAAATCGGTTAAAACTAAGGGTTAAAAAGAGCAGTATTATCATATTTGGTAAACAATCCTTTAATCCAGCTTATAGTATAGACAGCAACCTGCGTCAAAATGAAAGTATGCTGAGAGACCTTGGAACATGTAAAGATAATTCCCATGCCTTTGACCATCATATTGCAAAAGTAATTAGAAAATCTTTTTATTTGTCACAGCTGAATGCAAAAGGTATTTCATATAAGGAAGTTCTTACCCTCTATATTCAGCATTGTTCAGATCTATTATTGAATGCAATGCCCCTTTTGGGAAGTATCCTACTAGGAATATCAAGAAATTGGAAAGACCACAGAGGTTCCAAACTAATAAAGATCATAAACATAAAACAAAACAGCTAGGAGTAGAAGCTGAAAGCCCTGTCCCTTTATTCAATGGCCCACAGACTCCTTAGGGGTGATCTGTACCTAGTCTTTCAGACCATTACAGACCCAGTAGTCCTAGACCTCTTATATTTCCATAAATCAAACAGTTCCACTAACACTAGAACTAGGGCCCAAACTTGCTTCAGCAATTAAACAAAACACAGTGAAGAGACAGATTTTTCACACAATACTTCCTCATTCTCTGGAACAAAATTCCACTCCAAATAAAGCAGTACGAGACACTTTCTTCCTGCAAAAAGCAGTCAGAAAAGTAGATGGGTATCCACAGATGCACCTTTGGTATGATGGTCTATTTTTTCTTGGAAAGGGAGGTAAGGTCTAAGGGTGGGTACTGGTAAGGAGTAAATGACCACTGGGCCCAGTTGCCTTGTATACTTTATGACTCTATGATTCTGTGATGATGTTACAGCCTCACCAGTGGTAACAGTGATGGGAATAAGCAAACTGCAATTAGGGATTTACATCCTATATCAATGTAAAGATGTTAATACAGCACTGTATTTTCTTTTTACATAATTCAAAAATATGAACACAATTGCCTTCTAATGACACATAACTCCAAAAGAGCCCAAGTATTTTGAATTGCTATACTGAAGAAATTATCGCAGTAGATGATATGACTGCAATGCACTTCAGCTGCCAATAATATGTTAGAGCCTAATGCTATTGTTTACACTTACGGCATATTTCTGATCAATCAAGTATGTGTCAGTCAATTCGTGAGCAGTGTATTTTATTAACTTCAGGAAAATGTGCATTCATCTTTGAAGATGTTGTCAGACATCTTTATATTGTAAGAAAGATTTTGTCTCTGTGTTTCACCCCGCTCACACAGGACATTCCAGGTGTTCCACAGTACTACACCAGGAGAGACAGTATCACTGGTTGTACACGCTTAGTACAACTCTTGTCTACCCACCAGTGAAGCTAATCTTCCCACCTCACCCATCCAACTGTACAAAACGCAAGGTAAACCAACTGTCATATTGCCAAACACAACATGTGCCAAACATGTTGTCATCTGGTTCACTAATTCATCATTATACCACAGAATGTATCTTTCTAAATAGGTCCATGCCCAGCTTCAGTTCTAAACCTTAGACATAGTACAGTTGAAGACCCCATTTCTGAATTACTGCAGAAGAGATACAGTAGATTATCACTGTCAATCAATTCCTTGGTTATCAGAAAAAATAAACAAATGAACAAATTTCTTATTGGTATTTAGTCAACCTATCAGTGACCACCTGATCAAGCATTGGTTGGTACTAGCCAACTTAACAGAAATTCCGAATCATTTAACTTTGCAAATCCTTATGCAGCTTTGTGATTCTTAGCTATAATAGAGGAGGGGTGGATGAACTCTTCCTGTATAGCACAAGTGTGTGGCACAGGAAAAAGAACTATAACTGTAGCTTGATCAGTTGACTATGACCAAATAATGTTTGATGACTGGATTGGCAGTGAAGTAATCTGCACCCCTTTGTAGCAACACTGAGTGATGGGGGATAAACTATACAAACGTGATAAATATGCATTCACTTAGGCTTTTTCTGGCCTTAGTGTGCTACTCTTTGGCCTTGAACCAATTTTTTCTCATTAAGTAAGCTGATTCTGGACATCCGTGTTATTTTTTGTACAGCTAAGAAAGGTCTATATTGGCTCCAACTATCTACCTGCTTAATGAACAAGAAAACCGTGTCCTTTCAGTCCATCATCTTGTAATTTAATTCATTAATACCAATCAGCAGTCAGATAATTAGGCGTCACATTCCTGGCTGCTGGCAGGCTGGGCAGCAGTTGGACTGAGTTAGGAGTAGAAAACAAATACATGTGAAAAAAGTCTTTTCAATTAAGCAGCAACTTTTTGCATTTTCTTTTCAGTTAAAGACATTTTCTCACATTTAATATGCTTATTCATGGGATCATAGTATCCTAGCAAGTTACTAGGCTACTGGCTCTGAGGCCCTTATAAGCCTAGTCAATAAATTAGCCCATGTTCTCAAAAGTCAGAACCCGAAGCCTTAGTCCAGCAAGTACACAGGTGGAATCCCAGGGGTGTATTTTCTATTTTCCATCCAGTCATCCAGGTTCCTCTTAAACAGAGATAATGAATTACCCTGCTTGACATGGAGTAGTTTATTCCACAAATGGTGGAGTCTCTGGGAGATAAATCTGTCCTGTCAGCAAGTCCTATTGATGTTGCAGACCAAATTGAAGTTTTGCATGCAGGTCACGTGAG
>NC_056725.1:1384260673-1384263173 GCF_019279795.1 Protopterus annectens
TAGACAGCACCCTGCTTCAAAATGAAAGTATGCTGACAGATCGTGGAACATGTAAAGATAATTCCCATGCCTTTGACCATCACACTGCAATAGTAGTTAGGAAATCTTTTTATTTGTCACAGCTGACTGCAAAAGGTATTTCATATAACGAAGTTCTTATCCTCTATATTCAGCATTGGTCAGATCTATTATTGAATGCAATGTGCCTTTTGGGATGTATCTTACTAGAAATATCAAGAAATTGGAAAGACCCCAGAGGTTCTGAACTAATAAAGATCACAGACAAAAAACAAAAGAGTTATCAGGAGAAGCTGGGAGCACTGTCCTTTTATTCAGTATCCCACAGACTCCTTAGGGGTAATCTGTACGTACCCTTTCAGACCATACAGACCCAGAATTCCTAGACTTTTTATATTTCCACAAATCAAACAGTCTCACTAACACTGGAATTGGGGCCCAAACTTGCTTCAGCAATTAAACAAAACACAGTGAAGAGACAGATTTTTCACACAATACTTCCTCATTCTCTGGAACAAAATTCCACTCCAAATAAAGCAGTACGAGACACTTTCTTCCTGCAAAAAGCAGTCAGAAAAGTAGATGGGTATCCACAGATGCACCTTTAGTATGATGGCCTGTTTTTCCTTGGAAAGGGAGGTAAGGTCTAAGGGTGGGTACTGGTAAGGAGTAAATGACCACTGGGCCCAGTTGCCTTGTATACTTTATGACTCTGTGATTCTGTGATGATGTTACAGCCTCACCAGTGGTAACAGTGATGGGAATAAGCAAACTGCAATTAGAGATTTACATCTTATATCAATGTAAAGATGTTAATACAGCACTGTATTTTCTTTTTACATAATTCAAAAATATGAACACCATTGCCTTCTAATGACACATAACTCCAAAAGAGCCCAAGTATTTTGAATTGCTACACTGAAGAAATTATTTCAGTAGATGATATGACTGCAATGCACTTCAGCTGCCAATAATATGTTAGAGCCTAATGCTATTGTTTACACTTACGGCATATTTCTGATCAATCAAGTATGTGTCAGTCAGTTCATGAGTAGTGTATTTTATTAACTTCAGGATAATGTGTATTAATCTTTAGTGATGTTGTTAGGCATCTTTATATTGTAAGGAAGATTTTGTCTCTGTGTTTCACCCCGCTCACACAGGACATTCCAGGTGTTTCACAGTACTGCACCAAGGGAGGCCGTATCACTGGTTGTACACACTTAGTACAAGCCTTGTTCACCCTCCAGTGAAGTTAATCTCCCCACCTCACCCATCCAACTGTACAAAATGCAAGGTAAACCAACTGTGATCTTGTCAAACACAACATGTACCAAACATGTTGTCATCCGGTTCACTAATTCATCATTATACCACAGAATGTATCTCTCTAAATAGGTCCATGCCCAGCTTCAGTTCTAAACCTTAGACATGGTACAGTTGAATATCCCATTCCTGAACCACTGCAGAAGAGATACAGTAGATTACCACTGTCAATCAATTCCTCGGTTATCAGAAAAAGTAAACAAAAGAACAAATTTCTTATTGGTATTTAGTCAACTTATCAGTGGCCACCTGATCAAGCATTGGTTGGTACTAGCCAACTTAACAGAAATTCCGAATCATTTAGCTTTGCAAACCCTTATGCAGCTTTGTGATTCTTAGCTACAATAGAGGAGGGGTGGATGAACTCTTCCTGTATAGCACAAGTGTGTGGCACAGGAAAAAGAACTATAACTGTAGCTTGATCAGTTGACTATGACCAAATAATGTTTGATGACTGGTTTGGCAGTGAAGTAATCTGCACCCCTTTGTAGCAACACTGAGTGAAGGGGGATAAGCTATACAAACGTGATACATATGCATTCGCTTAGGCTTTTTCTGGCCTTAGTGTGCTACTCTTTGGCCTTGAACCAGTTTTTTCTCATTAAGTATGCTGATTCTGGACATCCGTGTTATTTTTTGTACAGCTGAGAAAGGTCTATCTTGGCTCCAACTATCTACCTGCTTAATAAACAAGAAAACCGTGTCTTTTCAGTCCATCATCTTGTAATTTAACTAATTAAAACCTAGCAGCAGTCAGATAATTAAATGTCACATTCTTGGCTGCTAGCAGGCTGGGCAGCAGTGGCACTAAGTTAGGAGTAGAAAGAAAAAAAAATACATGTGAAAAAATATTTTCAATTAACCAAGAACAACTTTTAGCATTTCCTTTTCAGTTAAAGTAATTTTCTCACATTTAACATGCTTATTCATGGCGATAAATATTGTAAATTTAATGCCATGATTAAGTTATAGATATGCAAATGTGTTTTTTGTGATCTGCCTTACCAGAGTTCAGCAAAAAATCACCAAGTATAATCCTCCCTTACCTGACTCTACTTCAGAGTTTCTGCATCTTTTAATTAATCTAGGAATTTTACTTATTTGCTTTTTATCCTTCTGTTCCATTGTATCAATTTTCGTTGAAGAACTTCTTGTT